>NC_045738.1:2584340-2598252 GCF_008692095.1 Etheostoma spectabile | reverse complement strand
ACACACACACACACACGCACACACACACACTCACTTCTAAGCAGTGGAGGAAGTGGTTTTCTCTGGAGTTCATTGGATTTTTGTTTTTTTTCTTCTCCCCTGCAGAGGCCAGGGTGGGAAGAACTAAACTCCATATAGTGTAATTGTAGATGTGGTGGTGTGTGTTTGAGTGTGTTTTGTTTACTCTCTCTCTTTCCTTCTTTTCTCTCTTACACCATATCTTTTTTTTTCGAGCTCAGTTTCTCTCTCTTTCTGTCCTTTTATATATTTCAAAGATGGTAGGCAATTACATACGGTTGCAACAAAAATTCACAGTGAAAATCAGGCTTAAGGATGAAGTTTTTAGCTATAATGTAAGTTACAGTTCTGTATCATTTCCTGTATAGCACGTGCGGTGTGTGTTCAGTAATATCACAGCTTAACCAAGAGGTTGGCTGAACTTCATTTGAACTTGGCTTGCTGAAAAGCTGGTTAGGTGAGGTGCTGTCACCTAATTTGCATGTATGCACGTAAAGCATCAACCATAAATTCCATGAAGGAATATATTATGTACAAGCTCAGACCATCCATCTTGTGTCTACAAGAGAGTGTGTGATCTCACTTTATGACTGATATAGCTCTCAGTGAAGCTTGTACTGTGGCACTGGGGTTTGCGTAGTAGTCTGAGGTTGACACCAGATCTTACAACGGACAAGTTAGGGCATGGCATGTAAACCCTGAGACTTCATTATGTATTTACTACTATGGGAAAGGGACATTGTAAAGTATCCACTGTAATGTACAAATACATGACAGCCTTTTAATTTTATCTTGTTTTCATTTTCTTTTATTTAATTTTTAATTTATTTGCAGCCTGTCATATCAGACTGGAATGTTATAGGTTTCAAAGGACTTAAAAGTCAAAATTCTTTGTGACAGTTGCAATTTTGGAAATCTTACACTCACACACACACACACAAGCACGCATGCACGCACAGTGGAGAAGGGATGAAAGAGAGGAAAGCCAGTTTGACTCCTTGTGGTGTCTTACGCAGAGACAGCTGGACTCTTTACCAAGCATGTATGTGTCATGTTTTTGTGTCTCTGTGCATGCAATTCATTCAGATGTGCACATGGATGTGTGCATCCTGACCTCTCCGTGTACCTCTTTGTGTCTATGTATGTGTGTTTGTGCAGACGTCCTTAATTGGATCATGCTGTGGAACACTGGCTGTGTTGGTTTTAGAAAGAGCACAGCTTGCATCCTCCTGTCACAGGATATCAACATAATGATATCTGTTTAGCCAAGTAATATCTCCTGTGGCTGCAAATAACAAGACAATCAAATCCAAAAAGATTGGTGGAAAGGAATCTGAAAACTTTCTTTGTCCAAACAGCACATCAGTTCATTTAACTGGAGCTTTTTGATCAAATTGATCAGTTTGCTTATTAAGACCATGCACATTGTTGAATTGATGTTATTATATTACTGAATAAGGGTCTTTGGACACAGCTTTCATTATTTTAATTGTTGTTTATTACTGAATCATTTAATGTCATGTCATCAGAATTTTCTGAATAGAATTAAACTGATTAAAATGTAATGTGCAATGGGTTTCCTGGCCATTTTAATAAGCTTTGACTCAAAGCCCCAAATTCCACAATTCATATATTCATTTATCTCTGCAATGTTTTTAATAGCTGATAAAAAAGTGTTAAAATGTAAAAGAAGGCATCCACTGGACAAGGTGGAAATATTATAATTGTTTTCTCTTTACCATCTTGATTATTCAAGGGCATCAGATAGATAGATAGATAGATAGATAGATAGATATAGATAGTCTTTATTGTGCACTGGGAGATTTGTTTTCACAGTCTACACTACTCATTGCAAAATAAATAAGTGACGAATGATAGGCACGTTATACACACTTTCAAAGTCAAACACCTTCAGTGATAGATCAGCACCAACCAAGCACCAAAACAGGTTTACCTCCTCAACATGCACAGCAGAACCCGGCCCTCCATATACAAACACACACATTAAATACATAAATATACCATCATGCTGTATGCTTCCATCTGTTGCAAACTGCGTTTTCCCTTAAGTCAGTGAGTGTGTTCCTCGGCAGTGTTGACGTCAGATTCACTGTACTTTCATCACTCTCGTTCTCTCTGCTTGACGTTAGTATTAGAAATGAAAGTGAAATATCTTATGGATGTTATATATGGACAGGGTTGGATAAAATATAGGTAAGCAGCGCATTGTACCTCATTTTCAACCTCCCTCTTTTTGTCTTTTATCCTCTCCTCCGTACCTCACTTTCTCCTCCCTCCCTTCGTCATTTAGCTCCCTCCCCCTCCAACCATCATATCATTCCTATTTCCCACATCATCATCTTTGTCCACTCTCTCTCTCTTGCTCTCCAACCCCGGTCTTTTCCTGGAGAGCACTGATGCATAGGAAAGCGAGGTTCCGCTCCATCACCTGTCCAATCGCCACCAACCTCTCCCCGGTACACCAGCCAATAGCTTGCTAGAGATTGCCAACGGGGGAGGGGTTAAGCATGAAGGGTACGTGCTGGCCGCTCCTTTACTCGAGGGATATAAAAGATGCTTGGCTGCTCCAGGGACAGAGGAATATCACCATAATGCTGTCTCAATCTCTTTTGATGGATGCATTCGCTCTTTTTGATGGTTGAGAAGATGGTTGTCAGGAGCAATGCTAATTCTGAAGACATTTTACTGGATTGATTTACATTCATTCATTCATTCAGAATGAAATCTGCATGATTTTGGGATTGTGTGATAGGATTGTTATATCTCTGCAAATACAGTAATAATTTGGATAATTTTCATGATAAAATATTATAGATACATGTTTGACCCTTAGCTGCAGTGTGGCATTTTTACTGTTATAGTGACACCACAGGCAGACATCAGATATTTACGCACATGGAGTGGAACTAATACAGATTTTTTTTCCAATTTTCTTTTTCTTAAGAATAGGATTGATTAACACCCTGTTGTTCTATGTTGCAGTGGAGATTGCATCATTAACAAAACGGGACTCCTAAAGAAGGTGTATACTTGCTGTGTTGATAATGGAGAAGAACGCAGGGGGTTAAGGCTTTGATTCTTAAAACCTGAAAGTGTTTTTCTTAGAGGGGGAGGTTCTACAATATTTAATGCTTTGGAAGCTCATACATAGATGGAAACCCTCCTGTGCTGTCATGCTGCTTGCTTTATTGGTCAGATGACTAGTTTAAGTGTGGAGGGAGCAGTCACAAGCTGAAGACATGTCCAACCAAATCCTGTCTCCTGGACCTTGTAAGTACGTTATGTTTTACAAGGCAAGCCTGAATTATTTAACATTAGACAGCGGACAAAGTTACACAGCAAAAGTGATGCAAGTCCACACTTTTGACTTTGAAATGTTTTACATGTTTCTGTGTGTGTTTATTCACAACCACATTCATAATGTGTATTTTAAAGTGTGTTAACGTTTTGTGTTTCACTACCCACATGATAATGCATTTATCATATTGGTGAACTTGTATGGCCCAATGACAGCATTTGGCTAAACTCTGCTCTTTACTTAGAGCTGCTTCTTGACAGCATCGCAACTTTCTATTTTTGGTCTGCAAGCTAACTAATGAATGCATGTGAGTCATGTGGTCTCACTTCTCCTCCTGCAAAGGTTTGTGTTTACATGCAGGGGGTGTGTGACCATCAGAGAAGCTGATCATACTGCCAGTGCTTTTCAACATAAAAGACAAATACGTCTCAATTTAATAATAGACATATGTTGCTTTTATAAGCCCTCCCAGAACTATAGATCACAGAGTGAAGACATGAACCTTTGAAATCCATGTAACATTTGCTGAGCATTGGCCACTGAGGCCAAACTCTAAGTGACACTTACATGGTGGGAAATGCTATAGCTCAACAGTAGAAGAGTTTTGATAGTTTGTTTGTCAAATGTCTCAATAATTTTAGCCTCCATATGATACTGTTCATACCAGAAACAAAACCCCTGAATGTATGGAACTGAGTAAGAGGGCATTTTTATTCTTATGTATTACATTTTTTCCTTTATAAGAGGACAGATGTGCAATTTCTTCTTCCAAAGTTACATGATATTTTTATAAAGGGATTCTGATGAATATTTGAAGCACCTTCCTCATATTGACTCATCGGCTTTCTCTACCGTTATTTATTTAATACGGTTAAATGATTAAAGGATAACCGCTTGTACCTGATTAATAAACGAGCAAACACGTCTTTTATTATATTCATTCTTCTTTGTCTCTGAAATAGTGCCAGATTGGACAACACAGGTTTATGTCTTAAGTTCTCTCTCTCTTCTCTTGCATCTTGAAGGCGGTAGTTCATTTTCACAAATCACGACAAACATGTTTTAGACTATTATTATTATTATTATTATTATTATTATTATTATTATTATCTAAAATAACTCTCAAATTCAGTGTTGAACATAATTAACTAAAGAAGCTTGAAGTGAAGCATTCTCAGTAAAGAATCAACACTTAATCCCAAGCCTCTTTCTCTTGCACTTCATAACCTTCCTTTCACTCTTGAGATTGAATGAGAAGTTGGCTTGTTGTCCTTGGTTGGTCGATTAGGTGATAATTTAAGTGTTGGAGCTGACGTGGCGTTGCACATAGCGTGATATTCACTTTGACCCACTCTCCAGGTGTGTGGCTTGTGGATTGTAATGGACTAAAGCTAAATATGTAACAGAAAAAGTCTGTTTATACTGTGTATCTAAAATTAGTCACTGATAATAATGAAGAAAATACTGTGTCAGAAGGAGAATGCTGCTGCTATGCTATCTCTCACGGCATGAGTAGCTTTATCTGTCAGTGTATGCAGTTCATACTTCATAGGATTAGCAGCAGACACTCTCTGTGATGCCCTGTTTCCATGATCCGTAAATAAGGTGTTTTTAGGATTAAGTTAATTTGAGTTTCCCACATTGTGCCAGATGTTATTCTATCCCTCAAACACTAGAACTGCACCCTGGGTCCTGAGGGTGATAACATGAGAAAACAATCCAGTTATCTCTCCCTTTTCCCATTGACACCCTGAACCCTTCCCTTGTGCGAACAGTGAGAGATGAGCTTCTTGTGAAAAAAGTGTAGTGACCCATAAGCATTTAATATTAGCATATTAACATAAGTAGCCCGTCAATATGGATTCATCTGCAGCTGGATGATGGGAATTGGAGGGTCAGGAATCTTTAGAATGCTCCCTTCATTTGGATATTCTCCTCTCTCTTATCCTGCTATATGTTATGAATAGGTTTATATGTTAAGATAATGTTGATGTAACTGCACTGATTCTCAAAGCAGAGGCACTTATTTATTGTCAGACATATCATTTTTTTTTACCCTCCTTTATTTTCCTTCTCAGGTGTTTGACATGGCTGTTGATGCAAATAAGATGTGGCAGATTAATAAACCGTCAGTGTTCTCAACCAGATACTGTGGGAAGTGCTGTGAGGATTTAATTTCTGATTAAAAAATACTTGCTTTTTCAGTTTAAGTGAAAATAGCGGATTGTGTTTTTTGAGTAATGTCCAAAAGTCAACCATTGCAGTCAAACGCTAAAGCTAATGTGAGGCGCCTCACATTTTTTCCTACAAGACAGTATTTTCTTAATTGCTATTTCAATCTTTTCTAATGTGTGGCTGTCATGTAGGTGTTTATGAAAACTTTGAAAAGATATGTAGGCTTAAAGAGAATATATCTGGGAGCAAATTTTCAGTCTGACTTTCACACTGCAAACCGTTCCTCCAGAAACCCATTGACACATGCTACATACACATTTTTATGTGGATGCTTTTATCTGTCAATCTGACCCCTACTGTGTGAGACAAGTTCAAGAAGTTAGTTTGTAAGTCCATGTCTCTCTTTCTCTCTCCTTAGAATAATCTCACTTGCATATTTACACTATGCATGTATCGCATTCATCTGTCATTCCCATTGAAAAATCATGCAGATAAAAACAGAAAGTATAACATGACTATGTATGGTATCCTATCTATATGCAGTTGGGGTGGAGTCTGGATTCAGATGTGGTTCTGTGTTGTTTTTTTGGAGTTCCGGCCCCAAAGTCATAAAAAGACCTACAATTAAATGCCTTGAAGAGAGCATCCTAAATTGGAAGCAGAGACAAACCATTCTGGAGAAATGTTTGTGTATGTATTTTTCTCTCTTCCGGTCCCTACTTCTCATTTTTCTCACCTCTTTCTGTTTCCCTGTGTCTCTCAGCCCCCACTCCCCCCCCCCCCCCCCCCCATTCCCTCTGAGACACTTGGGAGTCTTAACAAAATATGAAAAAAACTAGATGAGATCAAATTTGGACCAGTTCAGCAGTCTGAATTGGCGTAAAATATCTCTCCTTTGTAAATCCACTGTAAAATCCACTGGTAGGTTGCAAACATACTCCCACGAGTAAGTACAGCTTATTTATTTCATGTTTCATGTTGTTATTTTGGCACTGCAAAACATGATTATTTGCACATGACAATGAGTATATTAGGCTCAATAGGCTTCTTCAGAACAAGTAAGGTTTCAGTGGCATAATAATTAGAGGCCAATCTATCAGGGTGGTTGTGCATGCATGCATGTGTGTACCCATCCATGTAAGTAAGATATTCCATTCGAGAGTCCCGTGGCTCCCCGTTTGCATAAGCCAGTTGTTTTCAGGGCCGTAATAACAGTGGATAGCCATGGGATCCACTTGCCTCCTGGCATGGAGACAGGCTGTGGAGCCGTAGCCTGTAGTTCCCGGTCTGGTGTGTACTCAACAGGACAATTGTCTTTGTTGAGGTCAGGTCTAGTGAAAATCTATTCACAGAGGAATGGAGTGACAGAGAGGCATGCAAAAAGACAGGAGAGATGAGGTCAGGAAGGGTAGGATTGGAAATGACTCATAAGAGTGTCAGAAAGGGATAAAAGGAGTGAGAAAGGAAGAAATAGTGAGGAAGACCATAGGAAAATGTGAGAATGAGGGAGGTAGGAGGATATCAGAGAAAAGATGGACTTAGAAAGAAGACCAGAGAGGAGCAGAGAGAGGGTGACAGGAGAGGAGAGAGGGATGCATGTGTTCACCAGTGGCAAAAAGTCACACAAATTCTTTCTACATACATATAGACATCCACAAACGTAGGCCTTTGTAATAAACAGTAATGTTTAGAACTACCAAAGGTATGTGCATGTGTGTGTCTTTGTGTGTCTCCCTCTGGGAACTGGCTCTCACTCTGAGCTTGTAAACAGGAACTATCCTGCCTTTGGCTAGCTAGAAGCCCTGAAGGTGCACACAAACACGCACACACTTCACTCTAAAGACAATTGGATCCAGTTATAGTTTGTTTGCTGGATTTGTTGGGACAGAAACCAGAGTTTGCTTTATTAACACGCTGTTAGAAGCATTCATTACATATGCTGGTCATAAAAAAAGAAATTTAAAAAAGGCAGCATGGTTGCACAGCAGTAGTTTTGCACTTTATTTCAGGTTTTGTTTATCTTTCCTTTTTGTTTCAATAGCAACTGACACAGGAAAGAGCAGACACTTAAGTCGCTGCTGGATTATTTTAAGCATCCCTGATATTTTTCTGTTGTTTACCATAGACAAGTTTTACAGAGACTCCTGTTTGCTACTTTATCTCAACAAAGTCAAACATTTCTAAATTGCAGATTCCAGCGTCATCACAACACTTGTGTTAATGACTGCTCTTTATGTTAATCATGTGTTAATTTTAAGTATTGTCCAGGAGGTTTGTAGGAGTAAATAATCCTATTAACTGAGCTCAGCTGTTGCTCTGTTAGTACTGCTGTCATTTCAGGTCATGGTTTGACTGACCTGACAGTTCAAGTGTGAAATGGGGTGATGGACCTTCATGTTTTATCCCACGCCGGAACACACTTGTTGCATACTGTTATTTATGCAGCATTTTCTCCTTTTGTGTTGTACAGTGTTTGGCAAAAAAAGTTGCCTGCACTGGATTTCTCTCTAGCATTATTTGTTTATTTTTAACAGTCCGCTCCCTGTGTCGCTCTCTAAATCTCTGGCAGTGTTTCCAAGTTTTAAGTTAATTTGGGAAATTCATGCAAACATAAAACGTCAATCAGTGCATGTTCTTACCATCTACCTTTATGTGAATAAAAGCAGTTTATGTGGAAAAATTACATATTTTTATTGAGCACAAGTAACAATAAAAACATTATGGCATTTGGTTGCTGCTTTCCACATAAGATGGCGTGTGTTTGTTTTTAATGAATGCTTGCTTCCATCACGTGTATCCTGTGTTGTTTTTATCAGCCACTTCTTATTTTTTTGGGCTTTCTGGAGGCCCGTGATTGTTAGGGGCAGCATGACATTAATGCTTTGTACCTTATAAGCAAACACCACAATGTCAAGGTATGTTTAAAAAAAACATACCTGTATTCTGTTTTTTAGTTAACTGGAACCTTACTTATTATGACAACATGTCATACAATAGTCTGACAAGATAGAATAATGAAGTGATGAGATTTTGTACTCAACCTAGGCCAAAGGTCATGTTCACTGTGACATCATTATGTTCTGCAAAAACACTTTTTTAGCCGTTATTCAATGCCATGCCTATGGAACAGAAGGCGAGGTTATGACCATATTTCACTGAATTGGCCACACTTATTTTGGGTGCCCACAAGTTTTCAGTGAAGTATATGATTCTGGGCAGACATGGATGTAAACAGCAACTTGACTAGTTAACAAAGGCATGCAACAGTGAGGCGGTAATTCTAGTTTGATATGGTTAGAATTAGAAAGTGTTCATTAAAACAAGAGGATGGAGACTTATCCTCCTCTTTTTGACTCTCATCATCTCTCTCCGACTCAGTTCAAGCAAGGGCGTAACTTTGGGTTCAACAATGGGTGTGTTAATATCTCCGCTTTTGAGCAACATTGAAATTTTGAATGTCAAAAACTTATTTTCCTGCATTCTGGTGAATTCTTCTGCATGAATTAATGGTAGAAAGATGGGGTTGTAACCCCCCATCCTCCCCTGTAAATTCCACCTATGAGTTCCCATCTGCTTTGGGCCATTACTGTGTAAAATGAATGAGGGACAGCTGACATGGTTTTGTCCCGAGCACTTTCTCTCCTTCCTCTTTCCCATTCTCTCCTCTTTTGTTCTGAGGCAGTTAGTAACACTGTGGACCACAGACAAACACACTCTTTACTCTCTCTCCCTTCTGCACCCTGCCTGTCAAGTGTTATTTGGTGCACTGGGGTTTATTGGCTTGGTTTTGTTGTACGGGCGGGACAATCGGAGCACGGTTTGGATGAAGGAAGCTGATGAATGGTGTTCCCTGAGCCGTACAAAGCGTCCTCCTCTCTACTTCATTGATGTGTTGATGCGACTCAGCTGGCTGCCCAGGGAGTTTGTACTGTATACTGTTGTGGGCTTACAAGCAGAGAGATGCACATGAACGCTCAGCACTGAAAAGGGCTTTAATGCTTTCTTACAGTGTTGATCCCTCTCACAGTCACTACTTATCTCATGGTCCACTCTTGTTCTATCTCTCTTTCTGCCACAGTAACAGTGCAACATGCAACAGTTAACATTGTATTAGTAAAAAGAATATTACTGTCATCTTGATCAATTCATATTATAATTGAATAAAAGATGACAGAAAGCAAATGAAGATCAAGGTAGTAAAGGCGTAATGAGAGGGGCCAACAAATTACAGACAGATACACACACAGGCACTGTGTCTCAGCAAAACTACATTTAAAGTTAAGTTCCATTGGAGAATGATGATGGTAATATGGTTAGTCTATGTATATATATACAGCGTATCATAACACAGATGTAATATCTTCTGCAAAATAAACAAACAAGTCATCTACAGCTGCAAAGACTTGACCTACACGCTCACAAATCGGTTTGTATATCCCCCACAGCTGACTCTTCCCCCACCCCCCGAAAAACA
Source organism: Etheostoma spectabile (assembly GCF_008692095.1). NCBI lineage: Eukaryota > Metazoa > Chordata > Actinopteri > Perciformes > Percidae > Etheostoma > Etheostoma spectabile. The sequence continues at coordinate 2,588,266 of NC_045738.1, read as the reverse complement.
CCATGCCTCTTTCTCAGAGGTGATAATCCTTCTCAGTTATTTATTCCAACAGGGTCATTCAGATATGTGACCTGGGTCATGTGCATACACATACTGTACAGCAGGACAGACCTTACTTCCAACTCACAGAGACAAGAGAAGGCTGTCAACTCTCACACACAGAGTCAGGACATGAATGCCATCAACGTAACACTGTTATCTTTCAGCTTCGTCGTGCTTGAATAATAATAATTTAATCCACCAGAGAACAAAATTGGCACCTCAGTCTTGGGGATCAAATTCTTTACAAGTTGCGGTATATACCTAACCCACAGGATCACCACTTTTGGGAGCTCCTTTGTGTCACGTCAGCGCACTTTGGATTGTTATCTGTGACACAGAACATTGCTAGTCTGACCATGTGGTTCCGTTTCCACTACATGGGCTTTCTGAAGGACAGGAAGGGTCGGCTGACTATGGAACCATGGCAGACAGCTAACAAAGTTGGTAGGTGGACCTAGACAAGGGGCGTACAGTAGAGGGAATGCTAGATAAAAATGTGTGTGCAAATTTGTATGTTAATGTTTTAAGCATGTTTCGCATTGTATTGCAGCCTACCTATTATGTCAACACTTTGATATCAATGTGTTTGATGCAGCTCATGCACTGACGCATGTTAATCAAAGGAGTTGCTTCGTGACTTTTTTTTGTACCTTGCTTTTGAGCTCCGTGTCACATAATCCCATTTTTAAAGCTTATCGGAGCTTTCCTCACAGTTTTGCAAAATAATGGTAATCCCCCTCGACTTTTCCTCTGAGAGACAACAAAGAAGCTGACTGTATTCTCTCTAGGAGTAAACAGCAAACACGCTCTTTGTTTCATTTCCTCAGTTCAAAAGAGGCCACCTCCCAGTCAAGCAACTGTTTTGTGGAAGTGGATATGCATGAATATTTGAATCAAATTTAGCCATACTCATCAAAGGGGAAACACCAAGATAATTTGGTCTCAATAAATGTATGACCAGAGGATGTTGTTTTAGTGTTTTTGAGGTTTATGGACATCATGATGGTGTAAAGGTTCAAATTTAAAACCTGAACTGATTACCAGTGTACTTTTGCATCCTTTTTTGGCTGGCTTAATTTTTTTTCTCGCTGCGAGTAGCTAGCCAGGCACACAGGGGAGAAACTGTTTAATGCAAAGCAGCATTTGTTACTAAATCTTGTTTTGGGGAGGGGTAAGTGACATGGGGGGGCACAGCAAAGAAAAGCCGGTTGGTGAAGGCAAGAAGGAGCTGGCAGTGCTTTTGGATTTCTGCAGCTCAGTGGGTGGCAGGGGCGTTGGCAAATATATGGCCCGGCTGTTGTTCAGTTGCCTCCTCGCCATACAACAATGGGACGGTTAGAAAGCTGGAAGCGGTAGGTTGATTATCGCCGAGGACCTGTGTAGGGTGCAGTGTAGGCCTAGTTTGATAGGGACAGTTTGGCGCAGGTTTTGGTTTGCAATGGCAGTGCTGGATAACCACAGCTGGCAGTACGCCCAGGCTGGAAAAACCCTGATCCGACTCTCAGGTAGAGTATTCTCTCTTGTAAATATTTTTTTTATTTGTATCCAGAAATTTGTTTAGTTTGATTCCTGACAGTAGAAGTAGACAGGGTGATCTCATGTGTGCGACTGAAATGTCTGCTGTCAAATAACCTGATTAAATTAACAACGTTGGTAGAAAGATATTTTACAAAAACTCCGTGAATTGTCTAAAGTTTGTTATTACTGTAAAATTTATGTTGTTTGTTTTTTTATTCAATGTGACCTCAGTACTCTTGATAAATAGTAATAAATGTAGATTTTATATATGGAAATACAGTGCTATTTCCATCTACTTGTACTGCATTTTTTTCCATTCAATACACATTAAATAATGAAATAATGCAATTTATAAAAGAAAATGAATTCCCTTTTTTTAACTGTAAAATTTAGGGAGACCAAACTCACAAAATCACAGTCTGCAGCTAAACTCACTGCAGTATGGCCTCCTGGTACTTGTTTTACCAAACCATTGTGGTCACAGTATCAATGCTGTTGAAATCAATGAAAGACTGGTTAAATAATTCTGAATGATAGTATTTACAGCAGTTAATGGCATGGCTAATGAACATTTGATATTATACTATTTGATTTTTAAGGTCATTTATAACTTAAATTAGTTTTTTCATTCTCTATATTCAATTGTCTTTCTCGTGTGTACTAGAAAAAACTAGAACACTGAAGATTACAACAAGGTACTTGCGGGACATACTATACAGCTTATGTTTCCTGAATGTTGTGGCTATACTATGGCTAAAAACAACACCCTGTTCGAACAGTTTGTAAGCCTGCGCAGCTGCAGCCTCCCAGCCAGGGAGATCTGTGCCAGGTGTTGAAACAGGTCAACCAGGACAGCTGGTTTACCCCTTAAACACAGGACCGAAGGTAATCTATTAGACCAACAGTCCATAACATCAGACCGGCTGGCTTTTACCTCCACTTACAAATACTCTAATCAGGTAGAATATACTACTGCTATAACTCTCAATACAAATGAAAAGTGCTATTTTTCATCCTTTCTTGCTCAATCGTCAAGACTTGGTGCCTGCAGGGGTAATGTATGCAGATGTCTGAGGAGATGATGGGAAATAGTGATTTATCATGAGGACAGCACTGCAGAATGAGATCACAACAAGGCAAGATGAGCAAGGAATTATAAAGCTTCTGGCAAAGTTTAATTTAGAATATGTATCCCAAGTCCTGTGGAAAAAAATGATGTAATGGTTTTAAGTTCTTACTTGCGAGGATGACTGTGCAATCAATTGATCGGACAGGTGAACATTTTGTTCTTATACGGGACCTTTTCACTTTTATAGTAAGATCAATTGAAAAGTTGTTTGTCACCCAGACCCAGGCCTATCAATGCTTTTAATAAGTGTCCCCATAATCACTGTTCAAGGAAATTAAAACTTGTCATCAAGTAGATTACTGTCAGTAGATTAACTTGTTGCAAACTTTAAAAACTTAAGACTCCTTACACACGCAGACACTGTAGTTGTTCATGTTTTATGCACCCCAGGAGGAATTGTTATGCCAGTCCTTTAGTGTAAATGCCAGATAGCAACCTGGTCTCACGGCAGTTCGTGAAATGGTCACATTATTTTGATCTATTGATTTGTCAACAGGGACACAATTTTCTCATTTATTTCGTGGTGGTCACCACTAAATGGGAACGTGACCATTTCTCAAATTGCCATGAGTCTGGGCTGCAGCACCTTGCTTTGGGGGACAACAACGGCCGCCGGGACACGATCTCAGTCTCTGGGGGATGCGACAACGGGGCAATAAAATGCCACACGCCGGCGACAACTGCCATGACACTGGGCAGCTCAAGGGGACTCAACAAGTGGGAAATGAAATGCCACATGCGGTAGACGGGGACAACAACTGCCGGGACACAATCCGCGGTCTCTGTGGGACGCAACAACGGGGAAATGAAACGCCACACACCGGCAAACAACAATGGGACGGCTTTTCAATACTGCTCGCTGCCGTAATTGTGCTGTTATCACAAAAGATGCTTCCCATTAAAATTAAATTAGTTATTAGTTAATTATCAACAGATAGATGCTGAATGGAGTTTCTGCAGCAAGTCGAAAATAACAAGACAAGTGCTTCCAATCAAACTTGCTGTTGCTCTTTTCCCAACACTGACAAAAAAGGGTTTTTCTCCATCAAAAGTGCTGACTGTTGGTGTAGGATTGACACATTTTCTCATTCTTTCAAATGTAGCCATGTTGCAGTGTGTGGACACAAAGCGCAATAAAAAAAGACAGCATTAAGTTCTGGCAAGTGACACAGAGGGTTGCCAGTAGTGAGGCCTTGAGGGACACTAAGTATGTCAGAAGGCAACAGAGTCAACAGAG
>NC_045738.1:2581235-2584330 GCF_008692095.1 Etheostoma spectabile | reverse complement strand
ATACAGAGAGAGAGAAAGAGAGAGAGACGGATATGGTGGTAGGAGGTCACATGAGTTGAGAAACTTAAGAAAAAAAGGGATTTGTAAATTACAGATGAAGGTGAGGTTGTTATTCAGGCTCACTGAGGTGTGAAAGGAAGGAAGAAACAGCTGTAGCACTATAATAAGAGCACATACAACACTTACATTCTGTCAAGGTTCTTTACAACTTTAACCAGATTACAAATGAAACAACAACTACACACACAAACAGACAGTCATACACAAACAGTTCCTGTTTGTACAGCACAAATTTATCCCTGGGCTTTCGTGTGTGTGTGTGTGTGTGTGTGTGTGTGTGTGTGTGTGTGTGTGTGTGTGTGAGGCATTGCAGCATTGTGAGAGCACAGATGTAAGCACAGGACAGCAGTTCATTATACAGCATTGAGACTGCTTTGATTGTCTCTATACTAGTCTTCCAAACAGCTCAGTGAAAATCACTGTGGCTTGTATAATACTGCTGACCATTGTTTATCTTAGCATCTCTCCTTAGCTGCTCACACACTGTACTAAATAAGAGTCATATTTAGGGTGGATTAGATTTTGTGTACAGAATGTTTTGAACATGATTTACAAAGCTTTCTGTTCTCTCTGCTCTGTAGATGAGTTGTTAATACCCTGTTCAGCTCTCAATCTATACGTTTTATTTAGGTGAAGCCAGGTGAAGTGTTATTCTCAATTATAAAATATTTTTACGGATTACATTGTGGTCCAGAGTTACCTTTAAGGTATTTTGTAATGATTAAAAGAAATATTATTGAAACATTAACCCTATGGGTAAATTTTTCATGCATTTACATTAATGCCTTCACAACTTTTTAGCATACAAGCATGACAAAAATATTGAAAAACCTTATAATTTACACTTTCCAATGCGTCACTGCCAAATTATGTGTTTTGTACAATAACGTGAATCTGATAAAACTAAAAACCTTCTTATCTGTGTGTCTAAAAATACCCTGAGATGAAAAAGATGAAACACCCCAGATGGTTAAAAATAAAAACATTGTGCTTTAACAGTAAAAGTAAGTCATTGCATAGTTCGTTGCTTACATTTGTGTTTGAGCAGGATCATTTTATGTAATAATGTAGTAATGCTAAAATGATTTTTTGATTAACAGATTTGTCAATAAACAATAAATCAAATAACTTTGATTACTGATTAATTAGATTAATCGATTAAGTCCAGCAAAAATACCAAACATTCTGTAGTTCTTGTTTCTTTATTAGAATGATTTGCTCCCTTTCTCTCACCTATATCATTGTAAATTCTATGTTTTAGAGTATGGGGCTGTACGTCAGACAAAGGAAAACTATTTGATGGCATAACCTGTGAACTTGTGATGGTCATTTTGTACTATTTTTTTGTCACTTATAGACTAATTGATTAGAAAAACAGACATATTAATGAAACTATGAGTGTAATTATTAGTGTTAGCTACTTATCATGGCCTTAACCTTTAAAAAAGTATTTGAAGCTGGTCACTCCATATACTGCTACTTGGGTCAAACAAAATGCAGAAAGAAACATGAAAACAGTTCTATGGTGGCGGGACTGCATTGTTTTCTCTGAAGGCGCCACACTACACTTACAGATTAAACATTTAAGCACAGTGTACCATGAGAATAGTTTTTTTTTCCTACCCTTCCCATTTGTTATGACTTATTCATACCCTTTTTTGCTGTGCTTAGGGGTTATATCCAGGTCGAGGGGTTGCGGTAGGAGGCTGTAGCAACGTGTTATTTTTACTGTAAGCCACACTGTAACAACAATATGAGAAACCCGATGAAAGTTGAGCTCACCACAGTCCCCAGGCACCCTGCCAGCTCCGGCTGAAGGTCACAGAACTAGAGTAAAGTAGAGGCTGCTAGAAGTGGCTTTGGATCTGAGGTAGGGATAGACTGTGTGTAAGAGCAAAGGAAATAAATACATGAAAAGGATATGCTGTTGAAGTTAAAGAAAGATTGAAAAATAGAGCCAGAACAAGAGGGAGGTAGAGATCTAAGTTGTTTATCTTCTCACCCTGTTGCATGGGGGCAACGTACTGTACGTTTGCTGTTATTCTAGTCAGGGTTGTCACCCAGGGGACGTGACAAAAGACCAGCCTGTACAACCAATCATATATATTAAGATCAACACTCATATTTCCCACAAAAACATGGTTGCCAATGACAGCCTGATATACCTTCACACTAGGGGGTTGACAGAAAAAGTACACAACATGGCGTAGTCAAATGGCAGATACATGATGAGAGTAGATAGTGTAAGCAGATGACGTCAAGCTGTGGCTACCGAGCTACAATAAAAAGCAGAACTGTTCATTTGTATCTCTTGGGTGAAATATCCAAATAATCCCAGTTTTAGATCAACATTAAACTGTGAAAGTCAGCACTTAAGTTCTAGTACTAGTGAGTTCAATTTGAATGTTCTAGATCGGTGTCAGTATCAGTATTGTTGTTTGACTTGCTCTAAGTGCAACTGAAAGATCTGCTATCAGCTGCTCCCTGCTGATTTGGATATTTAGGGACTAAGAGAATCCGCTAGACCTTTTTCATCCTCACAAATTGTGTGTCTCTCCACTTTAGTCAAACAACGTTGATTATAACATGTTAAATATCAAAACAGACTTTGACAACGCAACACAACATAAGAGTTAGCTGGTATTACTGCGAACACTGGCTTTAGACTCTGTGCTATTCTTGGTGGACATTCAGGGCTAGAAGTTACCTGGAAGATAAGGATGTTACTTTTCTCAGAGTGAGATATCCATTGTGTGTTGTGCTGAAATAAATTCCCCTGAGAATCTACAGTGGCCTGTGCCCTGCTTTTTACCTGGGTCCTGTTAAATTTCACCAAAAAGTGGCACATCCCTCTCTCCGAGGGAGCACTATTCTTAGAGCTCTGCAAAGCGTCTCAGTCAGACTGCTACACAGTGAAACACAGGTCAGAACACAGGCCCATGTATAAAAACAAATGGATGCCCGCTTAGAGGGATAGACATACTGTACACACCTGGCCACATACATAGTAAGGCTAATGCACACACTCTCTAACT
>NC_045738.1:2574056-2581225 GCF_008692095.1 Etheostoma spectabile | reverse complement strand
AGTAATGACTAAACCAATCCACTTTCACACTTCCTCTGTTCCTGCACTGTTCCTAAAAGCTCCCCACATTCTCAGTCCACGTCAGGCTTAACTGAGCCAAACCAGGCTGAGCAGTGTGACAAATGCCTCCCAGTTCTCTCTTTTCACTCAAACTTATAGTGAGGTTGACATACTGGGCTCTGACCCAGAATTGAAGTATGAAAGAGCCATCTGAAATCCATCACAGTCACATGCACTGTATATCTTTGTTTATAGATAAAAATCCAAAAAAGGCTTACATTTTTACAGCTATGATTACAAATAATTTGAGCAGTTGTCCATTTGTTGCATCTGTACTTTGAGAGACTGCTGAATTTGTAACTGCTTGGTATAAAATACATTTCCTAGTGACTTCTACTGAATCTTTGGATCTTACCACAGTTGTCCTCACTGGCAGCTGGAACGTGTGTTATCAGGTTCAAGCTCAGGCAGTCAGCACAACAGTCAAGGGAATTGTACTGTAGTATTTTGCAATATTATGTAGCGGTCCTAGTCTTTTCTGCTGTACTACACATACAGCCTGGCTTGTAATTGCTCTGAGTTTGAGGTTATGAGGTTATGAGCAAGAGGATTGGCATCATGTGGCTAGCCAGGCTGTGCAGATGCACCATGTACAGTCTAGCCTGTGGTCTAAAGGATTGGAAGCAAAGGGATTGGCACAATGCACTGAGGCCGTCTGTTCAGATGTGTTGTGGATAGACAACACAAATATGCAGTTGTGTTCATTTTGGGGTGATGACTTAGGAATATGATGCGTGTAGGTGAAGAAATTGGTTGTGTTTATCCCTACACATGTTACAATTTTGGTCAGGGGTTTATGAACTTTTTCCATTCGGATCTAAACTTGGTGCATTCATTCCCCATTACATCTCATTACAGCCATATATAAACAAGTCTGTAAACCAGTTTGGATCCTAGAGGATGCAGGATGTTTTCAGTATGTGGTGTGAAGAATTGGTACAAGGCACGAACACAATCTGGTCTGTAGTAGAGTATTCAAATCCGCCTTTTTTTAGCCTTTTTTTACTCCACTAATAATCTGACAGCTTTAGTTACTTTACAGATAAAGATTTTTGCAGACATAACACATGTAGTTTATAAAATATGATGTTTTATTATAAATTAAACTACCCAACAATATATAGAATTATAGCTGAAATAAATAGCTGAATAAACAAATAGTTGGATTGTTTCCAGTTTCTAAAATGTATTTTTTTGCATTGAGTATTTTTACTTTTAATACGTTAAGTACAGTACATTTTCCAGTTGATATTTACATAATTTTACTAAAGTAACATTTTGCAACAATGCAGGACTTTAACTTGCAACAAAGTATTGTTACATTGTGGCATAAGTACTTTAATTTAAGTAAAGGATCTGGATACTTCTTCCATGACTGGATATAGGACACCATCCTTTGAGACAAGAAGAAGAGTCTGCAGTCCCATGCACAGGCTCAGTCATCCTGGGTCTTCAAGTTAAATGTAGGCTTCAATTTTTTGTCTTCACCTTTGTATTTTGTGGTTTTGTGCTTGACTAGAATATCACTGCGGAACCAAACAGGTTGGCTGACATTTGGTCTACATAAACACACACAATTACAGCTTTTGCCGATTGCTCATACACTGAAATCAAAAGTATTCCACAGTTAGAAAAACCTTACACTCAAGCAGCGAAACATTGGCCCAGATGTGCACTACTAGAAGCACAATGTCAGCCTCACACTTTTTGCAAAACAGTACACACTGTGATTTGCAACACTAAACACATGTGTATGCATTAGACAGAAGTATATCATGATGTCCTTCCAAACCACTGACTGTCAAATGACCACACCTATGAGCCAATCTGTGAAACAGTCAACAGGTGCGCAAACACATGACTGCTTAATTGTAGACACACCAATCAGGTTTAAGCCCTTTAAAAATGCAGCAGGTAAGTCTAGTATTTTCTGTACTGTACTTTCTGTAGTTTTTTTTCCAGATCTTTCTTTTTATTACTGTAATTGTGTACATTTTTGTCTGTTGTTTGGTGAGCTTTTAGTGTTATGCACACTACTGTAGTAGCTGTATGAAAACTAGGACATGTTTTGTTGTGATTTGCCTGGACTGATTTGGGTATATGGAGAGAAATAAATTATATTTTCCTCAGTCTGCAGCATTGGCCTTGTGTAGAGCTTGGTGAACTTATTGTATACTTGCACTTTGTCTGTGTACTTAATTTACGGTACTCTAATCACCCAGACGTAGAAATGCTAGTGTTTTAGTTTAGTAACAGCAGTGTGAACTGGTTCAAACTGAATTAAGCCTTAGGAAACGTGTGTGTTTCATATGGTAACAAAATATGTTTATTTATAAATTAGTTTATAGTTTATAAGAACAAAAGAGTGTTTCATTTTTGTGTTCTGCTAATTGTATGTGGTTGTGTTGATTGTGTGTAGTGTTTTGAAACAACGGTCTCTGTTTTCAAAAATATTGCTGAAGCAATCAATGTATTAATTTAATTAGTACATACTTGGGCAAACTGTAACTTCTATTTCCATGCGAGCATGTGATTGGACAAACCCTGAGTGTATGTCTGATGTACGTAAGTAAACTAACAATTCTAGCCAATGGTGGCAGTTTTACACATATTATTGTTGTTATTATATATGTATTAAATGGAAAAGAGCTATAACAAGAAGGGTGACACCATTTAATAACTGCCTAAATATGTAGTGACAATTCAAATATCACAAATAGTTCCACTCTTACACTTTAAGGAAGAGCATTATGATATATCATGCATTATATTATGCATGTGCACATGTGACGTGTGTGTGTGTGTGTGTGTGCCATAGACCGTTCATATTAACGGTCTATGGTGTGTGCGCACGCTAGCGTGCATGCGTGCGTGCGTGTGTTCATGTTCCTGCCAGTGTGCATGTGTTTCATGAATGAAAGACTGTCATTTGCCACTCCTGCATCTTTGTCTGAATGATCCACTACCTGTCATGTGCGCAGTTGATCTCCTCATCTTGCAGCCATCACCTTGTATTTCCTTGTTCTGACGGACAGATGTGTCACAGTGAGCACTGAAAAACAAATGACTTTCTACCTTTCCTCATCATTTTCTGTTTTGAATTCTAGGTTTAAAAAATAATGATTACAAAAAAGCTCCCTGTAAAAAAAAAAGGTATTTCTTGGACGAACGCTACGCATTTCGCCTCATTTTACATCCTACTGAGTGCAGGCTGCCAGTAAAATGGATTGCTCTCATTATGAGTGTGTTATGAACAAGCAGTCTGTGATTGAAAAGCTTTATTTCATGCTCGGCAGACTTGTAAATTAATGAGTGATTGTGTGTAGTCAAGAGAGGAGATTGTTGTGCGTGTTCTGGTGTGGTAGTGTGTGTAGCCAGAGGATATGATGGGATTTCATGAATCACAGTGTGTAATACTTTACCTCTGTGGGATATTGTATTGCTGCATATAAACATGACAAAAATTAGGAAAGGCTCTGTGGTTGTATGTGTACTTGCGGCATTGTGCCTTTTTTAAAGTAATAGGCCATCAAACCATGGAAGCAACTTACTCTTACTGTTCTCTATTTTTTATGAGCATATAGAATAACGCTTTTTATTGAATTTTCCAATCTGATCTTCGAAATCCAGTTTTCCAGCATTAAGTTGTGGAACATGTATGATAGCCACATATGTTTCTAGCTTTCTGCATGCAGCCTTCCACATAAACCGCAAAGTGCATGTGTGTCCAGCCTTTCTGCCAGACTCAGCTTATGTTGTACAAACTGTAGCTTTAGCAGGGCTGCAGCATTATAACAGGTCAGTGTTGGCTATCTGCCAAGGCCAGTATCTTACATAAACCACCACAGTGAGGAATGTGTCTGGGCACACTTCACAGGAACCACACAGACATGTGCTAACACACAAAATGCAAGAGGGGTGTTGTTTTTTCTGCTTGGGCCCTGTATTTTGATTTTCAATGCACATGCACACACACTCACACACACACACACACACACACACACACACACACACACATACACACACACACACACACACACACACATTCTTTACAGCTATAGCCATGCTAAGTCCTCCTTTGTTCTCTGTGTGTGAGAGACAGATTGAGGGAGTTTGGATGAGAAACAGGTGCAGCAGGTTATAAAGAGACACTCAACAGAGAGAGAGAGAGATCATAAAAAACTATGAGTGTGAATTGTAAGGGCTCACTCAGCTGTTTAGCCTCTCTCTCCTCTCACCAGAAGTGGAACGAGAATTAAACCATTATTGCTACCTCAGTCCCATCTCCTCTCAGCTAGTTTTGACATTATCCGTGAGTCAGGTTGTGTCCAGTCTGGCCACTTTCCACATTGAGCTAATGTGCTGTCATCCAGGCCTGGCTGCTACCCCTAACTCCCTGAGACCATGAATGAAATCAATATAACAGGAGCCACTAAAGTAGGAGTTATTTAGCTCTCTCCCTGTCTTCCTGCAGTCCCCTCTGTCTGTGTTTTTATCTGTCTTTATACTACAGTTTTATCTGTCCCATATTCTTTGCTGTCTCGCTAGATTCATTATCAGCCTGTGTGTCTGTTCCTGTAATTTCAAATCACACACTTTTGTCTTTGTCCCTCTCCATTTCAGTCTGCCTTTGATCCATTTATCTATCCATCTATTTATGTAGCTTCCTGCCATCCCCTCTCTGTCTTTACTTTGCATTCTGTCACATCTCTGTTTTTTCCTTCTTATCATCAGGTTGTAACTCCCTTGCAACCTGGAAGAAGCAGTCATAGGTTTAATGATACTCATGTTGAAAAATGTCTTCATTTCACAGTTGCTCCCTGCTTATATCAAGCTGTGGGCTGACAAATATTGCAATTTTGAGAGCAAATACTCTACTTTGAGTAATCACTGGCTCCTGCCGAGATTATGGCTTTGCTGTAGTTTAAAATGAATTTAGATTCATGACTGACTTTTATTTGAGGGCATCCGGTTTGTATATGTGTGTGTATGAGCGCATGATTAAGCACTCAGTCTAGCCGCTATCTAATTAGCTAATTTCCATTCATAGTCAGTGTGATTAAATGTTTATATCATAACTGTCAAAGCAGCACAGTGTTTATGTAAAGTTGTTGGCTCTTTCTTCTACAGTATTTGTCTTTCCTTTTGACCCCTAAGTCTGCTTACCAAAACAGAGCCTGTGTCTGTCTGTTTGTGTGTGTGTGTGTGTGTGTGTGTGTGTGTGTGTGTGTGTGTGTGTGTGTGTGTGTGTTCCTTCATTGGCTTTAGACAATGATATGTTTCAGAGGCTTGATAGAGGTCATCTGGATTAAAACAAGCCGTTGGCCGGGTCAGTTAAACTTGAAGCATCAAACACTGACCAACTCAGCAGCACTTACTAAATATATCACATGCTGCTGGCAACTTTGGTGTAAAAAAACAAAAAACAAAGATTAAGGTTGGAGTAACTGTTCACTCTGCTGATCAACTGGCTGTTTCCATTTCTTTATGCTTTGATTTAGGTTGGGAGCCTCCTTCCTTGCTGACCTCTCTGTCTTTCTGTCTTTCAGGGTTTCATCGCAATGAGGATATGAAGGCTATTGATGTGCTTCCCATCCTCAAGGAGAAGGTTGCCTTTCTCTCAGGTCAGATTATACTATACTCATAAAAACTGCAATTCACTGTTTTTTTCAATGAAAAGTCATTGTAGCTATTGTATATCTACAGTATATTGCTATAGACACCTTGCATGGTTGTTGTTATGTTTACACGCTCATATTTATCTGAAGAGACAAATGCAGGAAGAGAGGTGAAGTTAAGATAATTTAGACAAAAGCGGCGATATCAGTGTCGACACATTTGTTTCAGCAAGAAGAACATCTTCAGTTTTTAATTTGAATACAGAGAATTCCCAAATCATGCTTGGTCAGAATAGGAACAAAACACATGCACCTTTGTGGCTCTTGTGCTTGAAAGAATGATAGTTTAAAAATGGGAACACACACTACATGTCCCCTTAAATGGCACAACATGGCAGCTTGGGTATGGAAATTCTAGCTTCTCTTTATGTGATTTTGACTTGTTAGGTTAATTAAGTGCACCCACTTATTTCTCTGAATTGCTTCTGACTTGTCATGGTGTTAACCTGACCTTTACCCCATTAGTGTTAACTGCATGGACATTGCAATAATTGTGAGTGAGTTTGAGAGTGTTTTTCTCTGTTCATAATAGTCACAGTTGCTTGTTACTGCAGCCTGACTGAAAGGCTATTACTAGTCTTGTCATTGTGCGACTAATTTGACCCCTGACTTCAATTTGACTCAGTATAGTCATGACTTATTCACAGGTGGTTCGCATACAAATTAGCTGCTGTCATTTCAGAGAACTAAATCTCTCGCTTTACATCTTTTTTGGAATGATTTTTTGAAGCTATGTCAACACAGTAGCATCAGACCAAGCAGTTAAAGGTAAAATAAATGTCTGTACATTTATTAATTTTAAAATAAGCGTTCAAGGTTCATGTGTTTCCTGATGCTCAAGCCTATCACAGGATTAATGTGTAAAAAGCAGGGAATCCTGGACGTATCCTGGTCAAGTTGCGAGTCCATGACATGAGTACAGTAACAATGAATTTAATGAACAAAGAATTTTAACAAATTAAAGAAAAATGTTATTGACAGCACTCTTCTCTCAACTTACTGCTTGAGTTAGCTCTTCTGCATCCGTGCTCCAGTATACGGGCATAATCTACATGGGAGGTAGAGGTTATTTAATGACTTTTTTGTTGTTTGATTTCTATCCAAAGGGGGCAGAGACAGACGCGGAGGTCCCGTTCTCACCTTTCCAGCGCGGAGCAACCATGACAGAATACGATCCGAAGACCTGCGCAGACTCATTGCCTACCTGGCTACTATTCCCAGGTAGGGAGAATGCACCCTCAACCACATATACACAGGGATTCAGTGGAGGATTCATACTTTATCAAACTTTGAACATACACACTCACATGCACTGACTTATAGTCATGATAATTGTGACACTGGGTTGATCTGAAACAGACTCCTCCTCTTGGCCTCTTATGCAGTCACACACACACGCGCGCACGCACACACACAACACACACACACACA
>NC_045738.1:2526812-2574046 GCF_008692095.1 Etheostoma spectabile | reverse complement strand
CACACACACACACAGCTCTTGTTGTGTCAGACTTTCCCACCTTGCTTTGATTTAAAATGCTGAAGCATTACCTTAGGCTACACAGAGCTGGGATGGTTTTATTTGTGATTCTCTGAGAAGATTCAAACCCCCTTCGCTCCCCACACCCCAACCCATCATTTCCTCCTAACTCTCTTGAAAAAGCTATTTCACCTTTTTGTAGGTTAGCACAAGGTTCCTTTTATTAACTCTTCTCTAAGTTAGAGCGGGTCAGGTCCACATGTAGTAAGACACAGTGTCATTTAGATTTTTTTCTCTTTAAGTCGTAAAAATATGTTGTCTTTTCTTTCCCGTTTCCCTGTTTTCAGGAAGCATGTAGCCACAGGATGTTCTTGCAGGGTTGTACTCCATGGTGCTCTCTAGTTCTGTGCATGCTGATGTTTAAGTCTAGAAGCGCCTTTCCTTTGCATTTAACACTTTGCTCCAGGCTGTTCAGTTTGGAGTCAGTTGTGATGAGCTTGGAGCTTGCACTCTTCTGTTCTGCTGCTTCTGATCCCAGCACTGTGCTTTCTAGTGCTTTACAGGTCGAGTGCTTTAAATCTTTGTTTGGAGTTTGGATATTTGTCTTGAGGCAAACGTTGGTCCAGATCAGTTATTGCAAAAACTGGGTCCAGGTTTCTTCTGGGATGTGCAAGGCAAAATGAAAAATAGTCAAGATCTGCGTATTTCAGTCAGCAGTAGTCAGTATGATACAAATCTTTGTATTATGATAGTGTGCAATTCTGTAACAAAGTCCAGGAACAAACTGTGCTTTTGCCTTCTACTTTTGTGTTACATTAGTTGGTGTTCAGTTTCTATTGCAGACTAAGCTCTATAAAACAGTTTCATGTTACAAATGTATTCTTTATTCCTTCCTCTGTCCCATACTTAAAGTTTTTAATCTCAGAATGAACCAAGTGTCACTGGCTCACTAGGAGGGCAGCTGGATTTCTTTTTCTCCAGTCTAAATATTTCTTCCATCTGTAACTTTTTTCTGTGACATTGTCTCTCGTTGTCTCTCTCTTCTCTCTTTCTCTCTTTCTCTCTCTCTCTCTCCCACCCTCCCTCCTCCTCGCTGTTTTTCTCTATTCATTTGGTTGCTGATCTGTTCTCAGAGAGTGAGGTCAGAGTGAGTTAGAGCAGGAGGGCCTGCGTCTGTTTCTGTCTCCTAGCTAGACACATTCAGATTAAAGCCTTTAACACTGAGAAACAACCTTTTATGGACTTATACAGAAGCAGCACTCCTGGTAAGCAGCAGTGGAAATTTCAACACTTGAATGTTTTAACTATTCTTTTTCCTCCCCAGATGCTCAGGAGATTTGCATGAGATCTTCTGACTTTAAATCTTTTGGTCATTTTAGAAGTTAGATTTTTTTAGTTTTGTGGCTTCAAAATGTCTTTATTTCTGCTACACGGGCAATGATGTGACTCAATACTTTGACATTGTTGCTTTCAGCTCATTGAGGTTTGTTCAGTCACAAATCAATCACATCTGCTCATTTTGTTGTGACTTGTTTCGACTCTCCCCTAAGCTGTCCTGGCTTCAAGTTAGCATAATAAAATCATTTAGAAGCAATGTTTATCTAATGTGTTAATTTGCTTTTTATCCCAGGATCTGACCTCTTTATGTGTGTGTTTTTTTCTGCAGTGAGGAGGTGGCCAGACATGGCTTCACAGTCATTGTGGACATGCGTGGTTCTAAGTGGGACAGCATCAAGCCTCTGCTGAAGATCCTCCAGGAGTCCTTCCCATCTTGTATCCACGTCGCCCTCATCATCAAGCCAGACAACTTCTGGCAGAAGCAGAGAACCAACTTTGGCAGCTCCAAGTTCGAATTTGAGGTTGGTGAACTACTAAGACACAAACCAGATTAGGATTTGTAGTTGTGGATGTTTTACATGAAACCATTAGTATTATAGTCTCTTTTAAATATACAGGTTCATGATTATTGTTATGTTTTCTTAAAGAGATTGAGGTATTGGTAGTGCTCATTTCATCAATATATTATTATACTGTATATATAATTAAGATTAACAAAGTTTATTGTAACTTATTTCTTTTCTATTTAGTTTAACATAGCCATTGGTCTTAATTTATCAGCTCTAATTGGCTTGCTGCTCTGTGACAGTAGCACTGTTCTGTCCCGTGTGGGCATGTGGTGGTGGTATATTTAGTCCTGAGTCTGACCCAGTTACTATGGTAACAGGATATATAGGACATGGTGAAGCATTGCATCCCAACAGTAGTGAATTGGGTTTGTTTTTTTGTTTTTAATGTCAAACTTGTAATGTATTTGAGTGGCCACAATGATTGCCCAGAGGTCACCGGTTTGAGTCTCAGTCTAAAAAGTTCTGGATGGGGGAAGTGATCAAGATGACTCTTCCTTATCAAGTACTGTTGAGCTATTCATTATCAAGCAATGCATCATGATGTTTTAATTGCACAGCTCCCTGCTGCCATTGCGTGTAGGTTCACACTTCAAACTTGGTTACTCTATATATATATATAGTGTGTCTGAGTGTTCTTGCAATTTAAAACAAGCTAAGAAACGCTCCGTTATTAAAAAAAAAAAAAAAACGTTATTATGGCATCTATACTGGAGAGCACTCATACAGAGTCCAAGCCTAAATCTGACCGTTTATTTTTTGTTTTTTCATTGTTTCCCTTGCTTAAGTGAACCTCAGCAGTGTCGGTTTCTATATTGCCTTAGAGTTTAAGTCTGTGTATTTTCATCTTATTAACGATAAAATTAAAGCTGCTCAAAATGTCTGGAATGTTTTTTTTGGGGGAGGGACACCCCACCCATCTAAACAGTAGACATGTATAGTCAGTGATTTTGCACATTCTTTTCCTAATCTTAGTTTAACAGTTGGAAATATGATGAAAAGTCAACATTTAATCAGTTTGGAATATTGAGATGATGATGACTGTGATGATGATTAAATTGTGATGTCTTTCCATCTTTGTCTCCCTCTTATCCTCCGTTTGTCTTGTTCATTTCGTTTCTTTGCCTGCATCCACCCTCCACCCATCTTTCCTTTTGTCTGTCTCTTTATTGTCAACTTTGACTTCATTTGTCCCACGTACATCCACCCACACACCAGACGGTGATGGTCTCCTTAGAGGGTTTATCCAAGATTGTGGACCCATCCCAGCTGACAGCTGACTTTGAGGGCAGCTTAGAGTACAACCATGACGACTGGATTGAGGTTTGGGAACTTTCTTTTTTTGTTCTTTTCTTCTGCTCTTTAAAATTCCCACAGAAAGATACTGGCCTTTGATTTAAGGCTTTTTGAGGTTAAGAAAACAGTTCTGCTCTTCTTAGCAGGACTTTATCAGCAAGTCTTATATAATTAACCAATACTTAATTAGTTGAAATTTAGTGGCACTGTTAACTTTCCTTCCAGGTGCGGCTGTCATTTGAGACCTTTGCCAGCGATGCAGCGCGGGCACTGGCACGCCTTGAGGAACTCCAGGAAACCTTGTCCCAGCGTGATCTACCGCGGGACCTGGAGGGGTCTCGGCGGCTCATGGAAGAACATGCAGGGCTAAAGAAAAGGGCCACTAAGGCATCGGTGGAGGAGCTGGATGCACAGGGACGAAGGCTGCTACAAAGGCTACAGTTACAAACTGCAGGAGGTGGAAGTAGCAGTGAAAGCGGGTACGGTAACCGCAGTGGCGGAGCTAGTGGAGATTCCAACGACCATCATCACGGCTTCCATGCACATGCAGACGCACACAACCTAGTTGCTAAAGTGACGGGTTTGTTGGATAAGCTGCATGGGACACGGCAGAATCTGCAGCAGCTGTGGCACATGAGGAAACTGAAGTTGGACCAGTGCTTCCAGCTGCGTCTGTTCGAACAGGATGCAGAGAAGGTCAGCGTATTCTATTCCGTTCTGTTCTGTTCTCTAAGCAATTAACATAATGGTTGGCAACCATTTTAATTGGTTCCTTGCTGTGTCCTTATATTCTTGCCCTTTGGTGCTTTAAAGCGTAACTCTCGCCAAAAAGCAACCTAGTGTCTTTTTGTGAATCAAACTTTTGTTTAAAAGCATAATAAGGACAGAAGCGCCACTTTTAAGATTTACCATATTTTCGTTTTTTGGTCAAATTTTGAATGAGAATGCTAGGGCCACTACTATGATCACGTCAAAATCACTATTTTTTAAAACACTACAAACACTGAAAACACTGAAACTTTGCTCAAAGTATCACCAGGGGCTTTACACATGAACTCGAGCATTGAGAACATTGTTTGTGTACATGGAGTTTACTAAAAAGAAAGTTTTTGAACGACTCATTTAAGCTGTTGGTTTATGCCGCTGCCATCTCGCCAGTCAAAAAGAGTTTGTGTACAAAAACAATGTTTTCAATGCTCAAATTCATGTGTAGAGCCTCTGGTGATACTTTGAGCAAAGTTTAGGTGTTTTCAGTGTTTGTAGTGTTTTAAAAAGAGTGATTTTGATGCGATCATAGAAGTGCCCCTAATACTCCCATTCAAAAGGCCATTTGACCCAAAACAAAAATATGGTAAATCTTAAAAGTGGCGTTTCCATCCTAATTATGCTTTTAAATGAAATTTAACCCTAGATTGCATTTTGGCGAGAGTTACGCTTTAATGCGCAGTTTATTTCTTGAAACATAAATATATTTCAAGCCGCGCAGGAGCTAATCATGCATGTCAGTCTTAGCCAGGTGTTTGAAAACATTATATTAATCCAGACATTTAAATCCTCAGATTAACTTTCATCCCTTTGGATCCTAGGATAGTGAGGCTGTGAATACAGTTTTGCTGATGGGCGGGCATTAGTTTACTGAAACTACTATACTGGCTACTATACTGTTGATAGGAGGCTAATGTACAATATTCTGATTATATAAATGCGTATGTTTTTGACTAGCTGTGGGTTTATCTTAAAAAAGCTTTTTTTGTTATGTTAAGATTGGGTTATTTTGTGTTTTTCTGTGCACTCAAGCCCTACTATAAATCTTGGTCAAATTATGTGAGCTGTGCGTTTGTGTGCATGGAAACAGAGAGGAAATGAAAGTGTGTGCCTCTATGTGCTCAGTGTTTCAGAGAGGGTGATGTTGTGTGTCTGGAGCAGGGAAATGTAACTGTGCAGATCTGAAGGGAAATGCATAGGACAGCTATTGAAAGTGTTAGAGCTGTAATTAAACACACCTTTTCCATACACCAAACATGTAGAGAGAGGAACATACTGCCATATAAATGTAGGGTGAAGCGAAGCTGACATTACACACAAACACACACATCTTGTTCTTTTGTTCTTACTTATTACAGAGGTGCTTAAAGATGACTACCTTCTCAAACTCAGTGCAGTGATGAAAGGTTTTGGTCAATTTAAACACCAAACACAGGCCCTCTCTTATTCTCACTACTGTTGCTGCGAGTAAACACCAGCTGGAAAGACCCTTTTCATTTGTAGTGCGTTCTGTAACACTAACGGCATTTTCTCCCCCTCTTTGTGTGTAGATGTTCGACTGGATCATGCACAACAAAGGTCTTTTTCTCACCAGTTACACAGAGATCGGAGGGAACCACCAGCATGCTGTAGAGCTGCAGACCCAGCACAACCACTTTGCTATGAACTGCATGGTAAGACATTGTCTTTGTCTCTGTTGTGCACACACACATGCACAGGCGACGCAGTCACTAACTATCATCATTACTGTCATTCACACTAACAAGCTAAGGCCTCCCACTCTTGTACAACCACACACACACACACACAAACACAATCATGCACCTCTTCTTTTGTCCCGAACCATCCTCTCCCTGTGGGCTATGACTCGCGTAGACTGATACTTTCTGTCCTGCTACTGTCTCCCTCATATTAATCGGATGTTTTCCACTCCGCCTCAACTCTGCCCCCTCTGTTATGTCTTGTCACAGTGCTGTTCCCATAATTGACCCATATTACCTCCCTGCCCCTCCCATGGCTGTGTGCTGCCCTCTGCTGCTCTGCTCCGCAACCCTCCCTGCCCTCCCTCACCCTACTGTAGTCTGTGGCGCTCTGCTGCCGACTAATGCTTGCAGCTGACGACATTATACTGTATCGACTCTGCAGTCTTACAGTGCTCTGTGCTGCAAGTTCTTATCAAAACCTTTAACCCCTAATGGTCTTGCTCACTAAAAACATACATCATCAATACCTGACCCTTCCTGTTTGAGTTTGTCTTCGTCTACTACAAACCATACACTTCCCTAATTCCTTGTCACATCAGTGACTGTCACATTGCATTCCAACATACATTATTATCCCTGTCTGGCAGAGCTAACTACTTATTTAAACCAAGCTTGAACTAGTTGATACATATATCAAGGATGTACAGGGTGGACCTTTGTCAGCAATACTCATTACATTGGGACTGAAAGTGGATTCAAAACTATCCCAACTGAGAACAAAAAAAAACACGTCCAGACCATTACCTCTAATTGCGACAAAAAACAATTGACCGGAAAATGTGTCAAATCACTGATATTTCACTTTTCAAAATGACAGATGGTACTGAATTATACAGTCACACATATATTTACAATACACTAGAAACATACACACATACAGTACACAGGCGGGTACAGTAAGAGTGACCACCGCCCTCTCCACCCATTCTTCCACAGGAAGCAGAGTTCCCCTTCCTGTTGCTGGCTGAATGGAAATACATAGTATCAGATTGCGTGTGTCCTTTTGTTTCTGTGTGTTCCCAGTACATGTGAAAACGTATGGAAGAAAAAACAAGATGATACAACCCAATTACCTGAACATACAGTATGTGTGCCAGTTTCCACTGATGTCTAAACATTGGCATTGCTGGTTTTAAAACCTGCAATGCATTGAAATTCATATTAGCTTCATCAACTTTATATTGACGATTAAAACCAAATGGTAGTCGTGACTGTTTGCAATTATGTAAGTTATAATGTGTCATGCACAATACAATAGATGGAGTTATGTTACTGTTATGCCCCCTATGGGAGACACTTAACAAATGCAGTTTGGGAATGAAGGAGTTTCTCAACCCTATTAACAGTTAAAGATATATGAGTTTCATACCACTTCCATTTTACACTTGGTGAGACATTTTGTGGCGTGACTACTGTGTCGCAATTGTACGAGGGAACCTGTCATATTTTTGGTTGAAGAGAGAAAAGTAGATTTTCTTTGTTCTGCAAAAAAAGGAAAATATTCTTTTACACACACACAAACAAATTTATTACTGAACTTTTTTTACACTGCCCTGTAAGGTAAAGGTACTTTATTGTCACATACACATACTGTACATGTAGGGAAATTCATTCTCTGCATTAAAGCCATCCCTCAAGGGAGCAGTGGGCAGCCATTTACACCCTGGGACCAACTCCAGATCTGGTGGAGGTGGGGTGGGAAACCGGTGCAGAACACTAAACTCAACACACATA
The DNA here is from genome assembly GCF_008692095.1 of Etheostoma spectabile. Classification (NCBI taxonomy): domain Eukaryota; kingdom Metazoa; phylum Chordata; class Actinopteri; order Perciformes; family Percidae; genus Etheostoma; species Etheostoma spectabile. The sequence goes on along the minus strand of NC_045738.1, from coordinate 2,566,584 downwards.
CAATCTCTACACAGAAAGGATGACCTGGTTTTGAACCCAGAACCTTCTTGCTGTGAAGTCACAGTGCTAACCATTGGACCACTGTGTTGCCCTGTAATTGGACATGGAGACAAATTGTTAAAAAGCAGAACTAAACATTAAATATACCTTTACAAAAAGTAACACACAATAATCCAAAAAACCTAATCTAAGAACATATAATGATATGAAAAATGAATAGTTGTGGAGTTGTGGATATATGATCTAAACAAGTGGTTGTCCCTTTACATTGTAGATGTGTCATTTCTGCCCTCAGGGAAAGTTACATTGCTTGTGCAATTCCATGAGAATGGGATGCTGCAGATTCCATCTTCCAAGAAGATCTTGCTACCCAGATAGAATGATCCCTTTTTCATGTGCTGCTGTGAAGGCATATAAAGTTGTTAATTAAGATTGTGCCAATTTATACCCTGAACTTTTTAATACGGTATGTATACGTGTGCACACATGGACACACATACACACAGACAGATCAGTTAATCTATTCCTCACCTCAAGCATGTCATAATTTAGTATGAACAGGTCATGCCCAGTGACACAATCAAAGTTGTCTGTGCTGGAAACATGGTATAGGGATCTGGAGAGGTTTGTCAGCTTGTCTGTAAAGATGAACAGTTGATAGAAAATGGTATTTATAAAACATGTAACCATTATTTTTGCACACTTTCACTTATTCTGAAATTCTGAGTCATATGTTCATTGACCACTCACCTTTTTCGTTTTTCAACAAAAGGTTTTCCTCAACTACCTTGTTGAACATTTCCATGTGGATCTCACAAAAGCTGCCATCTGTTAAAAGAGAATATGTAAATGTTTTGGTCATTTTAAAGAAGTCCCTTTTGTACAACTAATTCAGGTACGATCCCCAGCAACTTAAAAACTTTAAAAAACTTCTCTATTTTCAAATATTACCTTAGGCAGGCTTAACCAGTGCTATACATTAATACAGTGTAAAATGTATGCAGTGCACTTTTTTCATATTTTTTTTTACTTTTGGGGAAACATATGTTGCATCTTTATGGTTGTGATTTCATAAAAGAAAGTTCGAACTCACAGTAAACGCTCAGACCAAGCAGCCCTCCCAGTAACAGAATACACAGCAGCATCAGACACAGTATAGCACGCCTAAGGAAAACTAATCAGAATATGATATAATGTTATTGTGCTGTAATTTACCAGTATGATTTGTTTGTTTGCATTTTCTTTATTTATAGTATTTGAATTTAAATATGGACCATACCTAATTGGGGCGTTCCTTGTCCTCTGTTTGCCTTTATTGAAGGGCGTTGGATAGTGATGTATCTTTCAGGTAGACTGATGGGTGGCTGGGCTGTGGTCGGCTTTTGGTTGTTTTGCGGTGGTCTGTTAGTTCCAACTTTCTCTTTTTTCAACTCTTCTTTCTTCTGTCCTGTTGAATCCGGGCCTGATTCAAGTCCGCTTGAACCCTTATTTCCTCTTAAATCAAGACCGAGTGTATCACTGTTTTCATAAGTGTCGTCATGTTCTGACCATTTTTCAGAATCCATTGTCATGTATTCCTCATCAGCACTCTCTGCTCCTACAGGACTCTCCATTGTTGAATTGCATCTCTGTCTGCCCGTGACTATGTGTGTCATGTTTGCCATACTTTAAATACTGTATATCTGGCTTAATACTAATGAGGGACTTCATTGGAAGTATCGGACAGGGCAGTCACACGCCTGAGGCCAAGGCTCCGCCTCTCACCATCTAAAATTGTTCCATTTTGCATATACAATCAATAATAACTAATAAAATCTTAAAAAGAGCGGATTACCTGGGAACAACATAGAGATGCAGATGCAACTGATGCTGGGTAAATAGAAGGCTACTGTAATGACCAAAGTCCCTGGAAGGTGTAGCTATAATCACTGATAGCACGTTACACTCTCTCTGTACAATTATGTAAAGCCTACAAATGTGTGCAATACAGGTTATACAACACAAATGATCCATTTTGCACCATATATTAAGTACTGAAGAAAAATGGAAACAACTGGAACTTTCCTGAAGGGATGGGGAGGATTTGCCTTCAATTTGTATACGGAAGATAGTTGTAGAGATATGGCATAATTAAGTAAAACTATGTGCTGTAAGATAAGAAGTCTACCAGTAAACAGCGACAATTATTCAAAGCTGTGGTTTACATTGTTGGGATGGCTTGTTGTTGGTAAGCAGGAGAACTGGAGACAATGACTACAAAAAGGCAAATCTGGCAAAGCATTATGTCAAATTTCCAAACCTAAAGTTTACTTTGTGTAATGCTGACACACAATTGCATCAGTGTTGCAGATAATGTTACAAGTTAGGGTTTTATTCTTATATGTTTTTTTTTTCTTTCTTTGCATTAGTAAGTGTACTTTGTGAAAAGTCCAACTAGTGTATGTCAGGAGCAGCATGTTTTCTCAACTCTTCCTGCCCTAAGTGACACTAATGCATAAGCTGCATTGACTGAGCTGGCTTTAACTTCAGGAAGTAAATGGCTTTTATGCTGTTTGGCCTTCAGAGTGAATTTTGAAAATGTTTAGGAGGAAAAAGCTAAAGGACATCTAACTCAAAACACATAAGACACTCGTTCCATTTGATTCCATACAGAGCGCTTACCATACAGTAATTCTGCTAACTCGGTGGTTCCCAAAGTGGGGTCCTTGTGGAAGTGCAAGGGGGTCCCCGGCACAAGGGGGAATAATTTATTTTCACTATAATTTCATCCATAAGTAACACAATGGCACCATGAATGACTATTAAATAACCACAAAATCCTATCAGATGGGGGCCTCTGGGAAAAAATCTTGTCAAATGTTTAATGTTTAATTTGTGTCAACGTTAATTCACATATCTAGCAATGCTGAAATTTATTGAGGGATTTTTAGTATTGTGCATATTGGGGACAATAACAAAGGGCCCTATGATAGTGGATACATTTTACACCTATAATGTGGAGTGTAGAATATGGACACTCAGGGCTCGAAGAAAAAAGGGCACTATTCAATTCACTTAAATTAAATTTTATTTAAAGTATCAAATCATAACAATAGTTACCTCAGGACACTTTACAGATAGGTAGAAGAGTACTCTGGTTACAGCCTGGGTCTCTTTATCGCCTTTTTTGCAAGACAGGAGGTATGTTATTTTCTGTTCTTGTGGACATTTGTTCATCTTATTCTGTAATTCATTCACAAAGCAAATACTACCGTGGCCTTATTTGTTTTCCTTTTCTAGATTAACTGATTTCTGGGTCAAACGTATTGCCCTCCTTGTTCTCTCTTTCTCTCTTGTCTTTTCTCCTTTTCCTCTCTCACATCAGGTTTGAGTTAGGAATACCTTCTCCCTATCTCTGCCCTCCCCCTCTCCGTCCATCAGTTTGTGAATAAGGGTTTTACCACCCAGTGTGTTCCAGTAGTCCAGCCTCTGTTATTTAATCTAATTCATAATGATCTACAGATGGCTCAAAGGCCTTTAGGCTTTTTGGTTGGGACTCTGGAACTCTGTACTTCCTTTCTGCTCCAGTCCCCTCCTCCCCTGTATGTGTATATGTGCTTATAGATGGGTGTTTTCCTTTAGGTCCTTTTGTATCCTTTCCAAAAATCACCATAGTTTCTCATGGTATAGTACACATGAGATCTATAGTAACTTAGAGATAATGTTCTGGTTATATTTAATTTGGGTCTTTGTACAATGTAAAGTAGGATTACAGTACTACTACTGCGCACCACTATTCTTTTATATATCGCAATGTACCAACTGCTATGTGTTTGAGAAGAATTGGAATGCCTTGATGAAGCACACCACTGTCCCTATTTTTATTGAGCCAACATCAGACTATCTGGTGCTTTTACTGTTAAAGTCGCAGTGCCAAGATTTTGCTGGATTTTGTACATTGGAAAATGTCTCTGCTTGGTTAACGTGCAAAACTCCTGCAAGTAAAAGTAAAGCTATTTAAACCCATTTTAAACCCTAATTTGAGAAAAGGACACATCAGAAATCATCCCAAAGCCTTATTTAAACAAAACAAAGCCCCAATCCAGTGCAACTTCTATGAAAACTCATAATGTGTGTTCTTTGAATCACCCAGCCTCTGTCTGAGGACTGAGGACTGTAGCTGGTGTTTGCTTCATCTTTACTCACCGATGTGATTGAAACAAGCAAACTAAGAGCCATAATAGGCTCCAGGAGCAGTAATTGAATCGAATAATAACAGGCTGTTAACACAGTTGTTAATTAGTGTTTGCTGATCCATGCCTATCTACACAAGACAGCTTGGAGCCCATATATTAAAAAAGACTGAAAGATATGAGCCAAATGGGTTTATTTTCATTATTCACAGGGGCATGCCTCCCAAGTGAATTACTTTTTAATGTCCACAGGGTGTGTAGATGGGGTAGCTCATGACAATGTATTGCATACATTGCAATATACTATAACTTGCTATGTACGGTCATGTATTTGTGGCTACTATATTTCACAAACACACTTTGATTGCTTTGTAGACATACAGCCAATGTTGACTGTTTAAAAACATGGTTTCAGCTTCATGCATCATGGCACCCAAAATGAGACCGCAACAAAATTAAACTGGCTGCCTGTTGATTTACCTGGGGGCAGAATGCCCAAATAGTGACATTACACTGAAACACATTGTTCATATGCGTCAGTACTGCCTCAACTCAGGTGTCTTTATATTTAAACCACTGCACTTTGTTTGTAACAACTTTGTTAGCACATATTAGCATTCACAGATAATTGAACAAATTATATATATTTTTTAACTGATTTGACTGACTATTTTAATCTGTGCCATCTTGCTTCTCTACCTCTACCTTGAACACAGAATGTGTATGTGAACATCAATCGCATCATGTCGGTAGGAAACCGGCTTCTGGAGTCAGGCCACTACGCCTCCCAGCAGATCCAGCAGATCTCAGGACAGTTGGAGCAGGAGTGGAAGGCCTTCGCTGCAGCGCTGGACGAACGCAGCACCCTGCTGGAGATGTCTGCCAGCTTCCACCAGAAAGCAGACCAGGTACAGACACACAACGACAATAGACACACAGAAAATCAAGTACAGTTCTGATGATGTCAAACAAATTGTGTGTCTGTGTGTTAAAATAAATGTGTATTCTTTGTTTAAAGATATACACAAAACACCATTTAAATAATCAATACTCTTTTACAATGTTTTGCTTACAGTTGCATTAACAATGCATTAGTTGGTTTTTGACACCTATTGTTTGCTGGATGGCCTCTTTTCTGTAAATTGTTCAAGACGTCCTTGAAAGCTATTGATTTTTTTGTTGTCAATGTTAGTGGACAGAGTAGCATTACAGAGAACATATTGTATTTCATGTTATTTTTGAAGTAAAACAGTCTCTAGTATTGGTTCATTTAGTTGCTAGAAAGCTTATTTCTCATTGGTCAGGCTCCAGAGACTCTTTTCCATTCTACCTTTCCTAAAACAGAATAATAACCTTTCAATCATTACTACCTCAAAGCCTTCTACAGTTCTCTCTGCTCTTATTTTTTTGTTGAACTTTCTCTCTCTTTTACTTCATTCTCTCTTGCCCTCTATCTTTGTCAGCCTTCCTGTTTCCAACCATAACAGTTTGGATGCCAAAACCTGTATGTTGAGCTAGTTTGGCTGTCGGCCGATCAAGAGCTATCGTAATCCACTCTTTTTTTTCTATTTTAATTGGCTTGGTTTGACAGTGTTTAATAGGAAGCAAAACTGTGTCTGAACTCTGCATACATACTAATAACATTGACTGTGTTACTAATAAAATGTTAGTGTGCACATTTTTGAGATATTAAATATGGCGTCACTTGTCACTACGCAATCAAAGCAGTTTCATTTTATTCACTATCTTGGTTTTATAAAAACAAATTCAGATGTGTCGTTGTAATAAAGCCATTGTAACGTTGATTTTATAATGACAACAAGTTAGCAACTCTGCTGTATTTTTACCAAGGGTTACTTCTGCTTTGATACAGTAAGCCCCGTCACAATGGATGCTGCATTTTACTTACCAACTAGCATGCAGAAGTATGTACTGTAGTGAGTTAATATTAGTTTCTTTAGAGACAGCTAAAGTTTGAGAACAAATCAAATCAAACACATGTCTTTTCAACGACATATCTAGTCTGTGGTTTGACTGGCTATTCACATGTTAATAACATGTATATGATATAATGGTTAAGTTTTTATATCATTGTATGTATATACATACTATATGTATGCATGTCTGTACAATGTTTGTGTTGTGTGTTCTCTCTCCAGTACATGAGTAAAGTGGAGCCATGGTGTAAGGCATGTGGTGAAGGAGAGCTGCCCTCTGAACTCCAGGATCTGGAAGACACAATCCACCATCACCAGGGACTGTATGAGCACATCACAACCGCATACTCTGAGGTCAGTACACATTTGTGAGCATGCAAAACACAAACATACTATATATGCAAATATTGATACCACCTTTGCAGAACCTTAAAATAGGACTGACAATTATCCAAATCATGTATTCAAACACATGCTGTCAGTACAATATAACACAAACTCAACAATATAAACCCTTTCCATGATCCATTTATTTATGTTAAAATGTAACCAATGACATACAACAATGGAAATTGATGTTTATGGAGAGGGACAAAATGTAGATGACATTGAGCATTATATATAAAACAGAGGTTACAGTCATTTTTAAATGTGTTCAGGTTTAAACAAATGAGAAAAATAGTTGACCGCAGTTAGTGAGGGGAAATAAAAAAAAAAAATTTAATTATACTAATAGATTTATATTATTTTAGCCTAATTAATATGTTCTTTCCATTGTAATTTTTTTAACTACAATGGAACAAGCTGAGACTTGAGATATTTTATTATTCTCAAGTGAGATACATGTTTTTTGCAATATGTCAAACTTCACATCATCTTTTACAGGTAAGCCAGGATGGGAAGTCGCTTTTAGACAAACTACAGCGACCTTTGACCCCAGGAAGTGCTGATTCATTGATGGCGTCAGCTAACTACTCCAAGGCTGTGCACCACGTCCTAGACATCATCCATGAGGTGCTGCATCACCAGAGGCAACTGGAAAACATCTGGCAACATCGCAAAGTCCGCCTGCACCAACGGCTGCAGCTGTGTGTCTTTCAGCAGGATGTACAGCAAGTAAGAGACAGCAGCTCTTTGGGCTTCAGCAAGTTTTGTTGTGTACACATGGGCTGACATGCACACTCACACATACACAGCAAAGACTACAGTAGAGACCAGAGAAAGTGCCTCATCTAGAGAGCCCCATTAAAGAGAAGTCTAAGTTCCTATGTTCCAATTAAGTACCCTGTCCTTTTAAGTCCATTAAGTAATGTAAAGCACTAACAATGCTGATACCTATCATATACACACCTTTCCTTCCAAAACATTTTACTAAAATCAATCAGCTCATTGAGCTTTTCACAAGACTTGTCATTGTGGCAGTTTTACTCAATTCATTTGGATGATATTGAATCTGGAAAACCTTAGTGTTTGTGTAAAGCTAATATTGCTGTAATAAGACTTTTTTTTACTAGCAACGGTACATAATATACTGTACCAATAGTAAATAAATAAAAATAAGAAACTGTTCAGACAATAGGCAAATAGAATAGCAACACATAAGTGATGCTTCCCCACTATTTTTTAATGGTTATAAAGATCCAATAAATGTTTGTCTTCTTGCTAACATTCCATACTGGATAGCAGAATGTGTGATATTATATATCATATATTTATAATATCATCAACTTCAGCTTCTTCAAAGCCTTTTGGGCATGAACTCTTATCTACATTTCTACCCCCCACCCCCACCCCCTCTCTCTGCGTCGTGCTGTACAGTTTCTCTGCGCTTCCTTCTTTCCCGTCTTCCATCCACTCTTTCATCACTCTTTTCTCTTGGTAGTGGTATCCATGGTGATGCAATTTACTGTCACATAAAGTGTCAAGGGCATTGTGCACATGTTCATATGTGTGTTGTCCCATCAAATATTCTCACAGAGCCTTTGAAAGCATCATGAAAATCCCTTTCATTGTCCCACATAGAAACAGATGAACTATGACCATCTGTTTAATAGATAATAAGGTAATTATGTACAAAGATTTATAGCTAATCTCACCCACAGTGGATATGTTGACAATTTGCACTGCTCTGGATTTCCTATTTGGCAAAACCTTATTGTTCACACTTGTGCAATTTAAACATGACAGACTGCAGAAGGGGGAGAAAAGTAAAGAAAGGGGGATAAGCACAGTGCGAGACAGAGGGGCGAGGGAGAGAGAGAGAGAGATGACATCTAATGACTACTGTAATGCTAATGTGATCTGAATACTGTCATGCTAGTCAATTGCCCCCCCTACTGCTCAAACAATTATACTGCATTCTCACAGTGTTATGTAGTTGTGCATACTTAAACTGTGTGTGTGTGTGTGTGTGTGTGTGTGTGTGTGTGTGTGTGTGTGTGTGTGTGTGTGTGTGTGTGTGTGTGTGTGTGTGTGTGTGTGTGTGTGTGTGCGCTTGTGATCTATCTATCTGTGTGTGCGTGTTTTTTCAAGGTGCTGGACTGGATAGAAAACCATGGAGAGGCCTTCCTCAGTAAACACACTGGTGTTGGGAAGTCTTTACACAGAGCCCGGGCTCTGCAGAAGAGACACGAAGACTTTGAGGAGGTTGCACAGGTCAGTTCTAGGTCCAAAGTGTTAACGCAAAAGCAAATCTTGATCTTGTGATATACTTTTTCCTCTAGGCAATAAATGTGCCTATTATGGAAAAAAAACATGCTTGTCTGAAGGCTGCATTCCCTTTTGTAAACCTGACCTCAAATCTTAAGTAAAGTCATTTGTTAAAGGTCCCATGACATGGTGCTTTTTGGATGCTTTTATATAGACCTTAGTGGTTCCTTAATACCATATCTGAAGTCTCTTTACCAAAATTCAGCCTTGGTGCAGAATTAAAGCCACTACAGCCATGTATTTGAAAGCCCAAATTCTCTGGGCGGGCAAAGCAGGGAAAAGGGGAAGTAACCTTGGCTCTTATGACTTCATAAGGGGCAAGATTCCAGATCGGCTCATCTGAGCTTTAATTTTCTCAAAGGCAGAGCAAGATACGCAGTGCTCGGTTTACACCTATCACCATTTCTAGCCTCTGGGGGACCATAGGCAGGCTGTGGGAATGCATGTTAATGTTTAAAAAAAACTCATAAAGTGACATTTTCATGAAATGGGACCTTTAAAGAACAGAAATTCTTATTAAATTATCTACATTTGACGTTGCTGTATTGTCCTAGACAAATACAAAGCTACAAAGATTTAAGCTCTTAGAAGCTAAAGAGCAGTTTGTCGTACCAGTCAAGTGTATGTAATACTGTACTCTCATAAATGTACTTCTTGTTAACGTCTTAGAACACCTACACCAATGCTGACAAATTGCTGGAGGCAGCAGAGCAGCTGGCTCAGACCGGAGAGTGTGACCCAGAGGAAATTTACCAGGCTGCCCACCAGCTAGAAGATCGCATCCAGGACTTTGTGCGGCGTGTTGAGCAGCGTAAAGTCCTCCTGGACATGTCTGTTGCCTTCCACACACACGTCAAAGAGGTGTGTTTCTCCTCTCCTCCCCTCTCTTCTGCTCTCCTCTATTCACTTTCTCACAACAACTGACTCATTAGTCATATTCTGATGCCTCTGATATTCCACGGTAATATTCGGCACGTGCATGTGTTCCAAGCAAGTCTGCCTCAATCTGCCTTCCCCTTCCCTGTGATAATGACAGTGATGCCTCTAATGTCCCTTATTATTATTTAACCTTATTCCTTAAAAAATAAATAAAGAACATGCAAACTAAACATGTGCTGTGTGTCTGCAGTACTAATCACTGCACAACTCCCATAATGTAATTCCTCACACAGTGTTATGAAAGACATACACTGCACATCTTTGACTGTCAAAATTAACCTCTGTACACTGATATAGCACTGTACTCGGCATGTGTTAACACTACATTCTGTTTACCCAAACTCATAGAGCCAGTCAGAGGCATGGTGTTATTAATGAAGCTGGTCTTTAGTGTCCATATGGACTAATCTTCTTCATCCCATCTGTCAGCTCGCACTGGTGCAGGTCTTGTTGTGTGTGTGTGTGTGTGTGTGTGTGTGTGTGTGTGTGTGTGTGTGTGTGTGTGTGTGCTTAAATGTTTCCAACTCTCCATCATCTCTTCTAATTCTGTGTGAACCTTTGGATACAGTCCAGCATGTTGAAAGGCAACAGACAGTACATTGCTAGATAGGGGATTCATCTGCACGGATATTCTTTAAATACAAAGATGAAGTCACTCCACTCCAAAATGCTTTATCTCTTTTTTTTTATAAATCTACATTGGAGACAACAAAGAGAGGGGCAACCTACTATGCGTAGTTGGCAAAAGATTTGTGTGACTCACTGTTAGAAAATGTCCCTCAGAGTGTTTATTGCTTCTTCTACCAAACACTGAAAATGAGTTGATTTTAGCCTAATCTAAAATTAGGCAATAATAAAAAAAATTTTGTGATAGCAAAAACTAACCACTTAGCTTACTCATATATATATATATATATATATTTTTCTCTTCTCTTTAGAGGTGTGTACACTAAGTGATGCTGCATTTTAACTGGCTTGCCTTGACTGTCAATCCCTCTTAGCTATGGACGTGGTTGGAGGAGCTTCAGAAGGAACTGCTGGATGATGTGTATGCAGAGTCGGTGGAAGCAGTGCAGGACCTGATCAAGCGTTTCGGCCAGCAGCAGCAGACCACCCTACAGGCTACTGTCAATGTCATCAAGGAGGGAGAAGACCTCATACAGCAGCTCAGGTGACAATTATTTATACATGCTACACTAATGTCTGCATACTTTAATATATAACATACACTGTAGGGTAAGCCACACTCATGCAGTTAAGTAACACATACAAACACACTCCAGTTGTATCCAGAATAGGTCAGAGTGACACCAATACAACAGCACTCCTGTATCACTGAAAATAAAAACTTATGTAATACCAAAACTAAGGAATGCAAAGCCTGATTTGACATTTTGGCAACCATATTGTAGTGAGACGAAGGTAAAATAAATACGTAAGCTAAGGAGAAGGGACAAAGGGTATTTTCCTGAATTGAATAAGTAAATTGAGCAAAAGAGAGGGGAACTTATTCAAATGCAGAACATTTAGTTTTCTTTTACTTCCTCAGGGAATTCTCCGCAAAAACTGGGCACCAGGGCACCCAGATAGCTCAGTGGGTAGAGCGGGTGCCCACATACAGAGGTTTGCTCCTCGACGCAGCGAGCCCGGGTTTGAATCCGGCCTGTGGCCCTTTGCTGCATGTCTCTCCCCCTCTCTCTCTCCCCCTTTCACATCTTTGTCTGTCCTCTCCAATTAAGGGATAAAACCCCAAAAAAATAACTTAAAAAAAAAAAACTGGGTACCACATCTCTGACCACAAATCTCTTAAATCCCCTGCATTTGACCTCTCTCCACAGAGACTCGGCCATCTCAAGCAACAAGACTCCTCACAACAGCTCCATGGCCCACATCGAGAGTGTGCTGCAGCAACTGGACGAGGCCCAGGGACAGATGGAGGAACTGTTCCAAGAAAGGAAGATCAAGCTGGAGCTCTTCCTCCAGCTCCGCATCTTTGAGAGGGACGCCATTGACGTAAGTAGGCGGGAGTTGGAGGCTCGGTAAATGATGAGTAATTATCTTTGCTTTATCCTGCAATGTTCAGGCAGAAGTGGGAGTGAGCAGATGAAATAGTTCAGTAGAAGATGGGATTTGAGGGTTGCAGATGGTTAAGAGAGCAAGTAAGGGGTGATAGTGGATGAAGCATGTGCAGTACTGTATACAATGTCTCATTTACTTTGTAGTTTTTTTCTTAAATGCAATAAGTGTCAAGGGAAACACTGAAAAAGCAAAATGACTGTGACTCTGAGCTGATGGACCATTACACAGTAAAAGAGCTTGGTGGAATTCACAGCGATGCTCTCACAGAAAAGTATTTAGTTCCACTTGATGCATCTCATCCACTGACTTATTCCAATTTTGTTTCCCCTTCCCCAACAAGCAAATGGCTGCATTGTATCCGCTAACTCCTTAACGTCCCACTGTGAGAGTGAATGCTTTTCTCAACTAGTGCTCAGATATGATAACTGTTTTTTCATGAGAATGGTAAAAAAGTGTGTGGAAAGTAAGCGTTTGTGTAAGTAAGCGTATTTTTTTTTTCACGCCAGCAGCATGGCTCTAGGGATGGCAGTGTCGGCGTGTAAACATATCATGTCAAATATCTTTATATCTGCTGGATGGCACAATATTTAGTGAGATTCTTGGTTACCAGATATTGAATTCTAATAAGTTAAGTGATCCCCTGCCTAACCTAAATGTTAAACTTTGGTTTTACAGCCTCACAGAGCCGTTTGCATTGCTATAGATGTTTCATTATATAGATTTAAATGCACAATATCCATGTCAGAATTTTTGGTTTAATGTAATTCTTGCCAAACCTGATTTTACAGACGTAATTAAAGGCTATGCAAATTTTGTATGTTAATGATCAGATGATTATGAGATATTATTTTTTTTAATTAATAATGAGAAACTCTTGCTTTACCTTTCCTGCTATTGTCAGTTGGACTTTCTAGACACAGACTAAACTAAGATGTGGTAACACAAAAAAAAAAACATAATCTGCACATTGTGCAGTGTTGCACAGTGTGAAAGCATATGGTGTTTTGTTACTTGGCTGCTTATAAATTAATTCTCCTCCTCCGAATATAAGTTCAGTGGTTGGTTTCAAGTAATTTGTGTCTGTATTGTAAAGTCCAAAAGAACAGATAAGTCTTGCATGAGTCCTGCTTGTCAAGTCAGGGAATGCTTGTTGAACACTGAAGTAAGCCCATAGACAGATGATTAATATGACACAGTGCTCAAGCATGAAGATGGGTGGAGAAGGCATTTGTCTCCTTCCACTCCCTGTCCACACACACACACACACACACACACACACACACACACACACACACACACACACACAAACACACACACACACACACACACACACACACACTCCTTCCTGGCTTACATGAGTGTGTGTTTGAGGTAAGGGCATGGATTGAGGTGAGACATACACTTGTCTTACAATGCTTTCTTCTTGGACAATGAGTTCTGAATCAGTTCAGACCACAGAGGGAAATAAGAATTGGTCAAAGGGGAGACTTATGTCCTACGTTAGTTAGTTTCCGCTGTGTTGGTAGCTGTGGGAGATGGTCTTTTTGCACGCAGAGGGCGTTTTACTCAACTGCATGAGGAGAGCAGAGCAGAGTGCAAATGAGTCCTTGGTAAGTTTCTACTTTGTGGCATGATTTGTAAAATTACAACAGTGGTTAGAATGGGTATTATTTTACTCCGCTATAAAAGGTTTGATAAGATTACTCTGTGTGCTAGCCAAGAAAGAGATTTTATAGCAGGGCAATTTCTATAAATCCAAATTTAAGTCAAGCATGCTTTTCTACGTGAACAGAGAATAGTGCTCTTTATTGCAAAAGAGGTTTAATTTCCTTTTTGTATAAACATACTTAAAAGCCACGTTACCTCTTTTTCCTTTTGGGCATTTTTGGTTTTATTCATTTTGTGTTTAAATGAAGTTTTATGCCAACTGTTATCGTACACACTGGGACTTTCTCCGTGCAATCACCATTGACAGGTTCCAAAAGAATAATTGTTCCCTGTAAAACTGTAGCTTAGTGACAGCTGGTAAGAGGTAAACCTGAGAATAAGTACTGATAGCTACTCGGTTCTCTGTTGCTCAGAATTCATTGTCCGTATCATGAGAATTAGAGGGAAGTAACGTTTATCCTACTCAAAGAAAAGAAGTGGAAGAGAGAAATGTTCCTAAATGTAGAACTGTATTTACTTAGTACAGTTTTTACTGTACACTTAAAACTGAATTTTCTGTTTGTGTTTATTCTGTCCTACCTCTTAGGAGCAGTTGGCAGCTATTCCCTGGTTTTGCCTAAATGTTGCATATGACAAATAGTATAATAATTCACTCAGCCTGCAGTAAATTGTAATTGCAAAAAGGCAGCACCATCTTTTTACCAAGTTTACCATTTAAGTACTGTTGCTGCACCATGAATCAAATCTCTATTTGTAGCACTCTTGGTATTCTAACTTACATTGACAGGATTGTATTAGTTCTAGCAAAGTGAAGTACATGATAGCACAAAAATAGCATGGCCTGAGAGGATCAGGTTCTCATACAGATATTCACTTTTATGTTTGCAATCTTCTTACTTAGCCATTGCTTTTCTATCTGATCTTTTTCAAGATTACAGATATGCAACCACCAATGCTCCTCTGTCCCTCTTTACATCTCTCCAACTGTTTATTTCTGTCCCACACACTGGACTTTCCTTTTCTAACTCCATTCACTTCCTTTTTTGGTCTTTTTAAGATAGCATGTTCTGAATTGAAGAGGACAGCTGCTAAATCATCTCATTTTCATTTATGCACACAGATCACATTTTACAACTGTTGAACTACTGCATAACATATTCCCATCACTTACATTTAACTCTCATAGACGTCCAGTTGTCAGGGCATGGTAACTCCGAACGTTTCAAATTAACACATTTTTTGACATTAGTTTATCTGCTTACAGAACAGCTGAATTTAGGACAGACGCTGCGTTCGAACCGTTTAAAACCACGTCACTAAAGTAGCAGAGAGCATGAATGTTGACATTTGATCAGTTTTGTCTTTCATGAATTATGTTATGGACAAAGTACTGTACATATCAATCTCAAATGTGCAGATCTTACATTAAGATAAGCTTTCACCCCACACCAGATCCCAAATAAAGGCCAGTGGTTCAGTCTTTTAGAACAATGTAAAGTCCTAAATAAAGCCTTGGAAAAACGAGGAATTAAATACGTTTTGTATACTTGTAGAATAGGCTCACATGATTTTATGTTCTCATATCATATTATCAATACAAAAAAGATACAATACACTCGTGCCAATGTGCAATGTTCTGCTCTTAATTTTACTTTTTACCAGAAATAATGCTCTAACTCACAAATGAACTACTCAATCTAACCATTTTTATGTAACTTCTTCTTTGTTCTCAACGTTGCTTTTAATAAAACATAACACCTCCTGTAGATTTCACACAGTAAATGCCTTCCAGGATAGGGAGTTCACAGCAGCACACAGCAGTGGCAGCATTAATTATGTCAAACAGAAAATAAGAAAAATAAGGATTATTACATTTGCATGACAGCTATAATAAAATATACTTTCACAAAATGGGGAAATTGTAATTAAAATCTGTATCTAGTAACAGTAGTAGTAGTAGTCTTGATAACAGATTATCTCTTTAGATAAAGTAACTAAAGCCTTTGCCACTATTTGACAATTTAACGTAACTCCAAATGCCCCGGGGCAGTTTGTGACTAAATTCTAAAATTAAGTGTCGACTAGAAGACCTCCTTTAAAAAAGAAAGAAAGGAAAAACATTGACAGGCAGAGCTAGAAGGTGCCAGGATCAAGGTGCCCCTGGTATCATGATTCAGTCTGCGGGGGCAGTCAGAGACAAGCACTGACATCTCAGTACATCTGCTCTTTCAGCCATGCATCACCAGTGTAATATGTTAGCTGTTATTATGCCAGTCAACTTAAGTGATGGGTTAGAGCAATTAAACTGTCTGACTTGGTATACAGAAATTCTCTTAATCATAACATTATGTGGATAATGGAATGGATGTTTCTGTAGTTTACAGTCCTTTGAACATTTGTGCCGGTAAATAATTCATGTAAAGCATCTTGTTGTTTTAGCAGTCTAATGTTTGCACCATGAAACCTTTTCCTGGGTTCACATTCAGTCAAGGGCCTTTGTCACACATTATTTCATGTAATCATTCCCATCCTCCATTATCCCTTTTGACTGCCAAATGAAGTCAATTATCAGAATCAGGATCAGAATACTTTATTGATCCCCTCAGAGAAATTATTTAGTTGTAGTTGCTCACAGTTGCATTCAAGGTGAAAAATAAGAGTAAGAAAAGAGCAAGTGTATAAAGAAAAAAAGTAACATAGCTACAATAATAAATAAATAAAAATGTCAAGTAGAAGGAAATTAGATTAGGTTACAAGTAAGATTATATTAAAAAAGAGATGGTTTCAAATGGATTGTACAAATTCTGTTGTAGTGCAGTGTCAACATAAATACAGTACAGACATAAATAAGTACAGTAAGTAAAAGTAACAGCAGTGGATACATAAATAACACCTTTGTACATGTAGCTGATACATTATGCAATTGTGCAAGCAAAATATTTTTTAACTAGAAATGTGTTTTTGTAATTGTGTTCATACTCTCTCAGTTATTTTCATGAATGATTAAAATGTAATTTTATCTCACCAATTCATCTGAGTTAACCCTTCTTCTTCCCCTTTTCCCCTCTCAGATCATCTCAGACCTGGAGTCATGGAACGAGGAACTGTCCCAGCAGATGAGTGACTTTGACACAGAGGACCTGACGCTGGCTGAGCAGAGGCTACAGCACCATGCAGACAAAGCACTTACTATGAACAACCTCACCTTTGACGTCATCCATCAGGGACAAGAGTTGCTGCAGTATGTCACAGAAGTCCAGGCATCTGGTGAGTGAGGAATTACAAACAGTAAACAACAATAACATATTTTTTTATGAACCTGACCTATGTAGGATACAGTTCTCACATGTTGTAAGATCACTCTGTTGGAACTTCAGATTCGGGTGCATAGAAATAAGATTGTTGGCCAAATGGTCTTTGTAAGAAACTGTAAGAGAGTACAAATCTAGACCTTATGCAAAAGTCTGTCTCTACAGTCAACCAACCACACTGCTACTGGTAGCTACATGGCTACTTAATGGCATAGCTTCCTCTGTATCTTGCCACAATAATAATTTACCAGGGCCAGCCTTTCTGCCACTGAAGCATCATGATTTACACACACTGCAGGAATAAAATCTGAGTACAGATTATGGCAGTGCTAAATTTGTCATCAAACAATTGTGCTGAAATGGCTTTCAGGCATTGTTTAGTCAGCTTTCACAAGATAATCATTTCACAGCTTGCATGGCTTTATGTTATTAAATATGAAAACTGTCTATGCCATTTATGAAGAAAAAAATGTAAATGTAAATCTGAAGCTATCCTGCTGTTGTTATTCTATAGATGCAGGTAATACATAGACCATTAGTTAGATGTCATACCTCTCCTTGTAATTCCACATTGAGTATGTGGATTCAGCATGTAGCAGAGATGTGTGCAGAACTGCTAAATACCTCTTTACTCAATACCCATTTACCCTTGTCAGTAACAGTAAGTGATTATTAAGTGAATAACTACGTAGACACTACAAAAGATAGATTGTTATTTGTAACATAGTGAAAATGTCTACTGAGTGCAGGTGTGGAGCTGTTATGCGACAGAGATGTGGACATGGCAACACGTGTCCAGGACCTGCTGGAGTTTCTCCACGAGAAGCAGCAGGAGTTGGACCTGGCTGCAGAGCAGCACAGGAGACATCTGGAGCAGTGTGTCCAATTAAGGCATCTGCAGGCTGAAGTCAAACAGGTACGTACTTGAAGAAAGAAAGGACAAGAGAGTTTAGTTTAACAAGGATAGACAATGACACAGCCTTAAAGCACTGATTGGAAGGTGTGGGTGGGATATTCAAAAGAACTCTAAAAAAACAAATGTTGAACCTACGGATGTAGGCTTTTTACTTATGAAAGAATTACCCCTGTATTAAACTCACAGTCTGTTTTTGTAAACAGCTGAAACATAAACTTTCATTGTATTTATGATTAACACGTGTTGGAAGTGGAAATAGAGCTCATATATGTGCTCTAATATGACTTCTCACGTGTGCTGTATTTTAGAAGTAAACACACCCAGGGCTGCAATTCATATTGCCGAGGTCAAACCGACTTGTGGAAAGCCATTCAGAAAACGTATTGCTACATCCTAGCATGCGATTACAACAGAGTGTGTTGAAGTGCTAAAAGCCTACAGTATGTTCTGTCTGCACATGACCATGGGTAGATGACTCACCGTGTCAACAATCTCTCTCCCTCCTCTTTCTTTCTGTTTCTCTGTCTGTATTTCTGTATATCTTTCTGACTTTGGAGAATAGTCTGAGCGGTAAAGTTTGGTTTGGTTTAAAACGAAAAATGGAAACCTGCAGCAAAAGAAGACAAATGGGACAGAGAAAACCTGACTTGATTGGGAGGGAAAGAGATGGAATATCAAGGTGTTTTATTGTGTCAGTAAAGAGTATGTCCACTAGTGATTCTCTTCCAGTATTCAATCACAGCCAGAGCATTGTGAGTTTGCAATGTAGCCTACTGATTTCAAAGAAAAAACAAAAACAAACATAGAACCAATTTTCATAACTAGATCTGTTATCATAGTGGTGCAGCCAAATAACAACAGGGTTTATGTTTCAATTTCCACAACATGTAGTGGAAAATTTAACAAAAGTGGTGGCAGATATGAAATTGAGACTAAAATAAACCAAAATAATACCCGGAGAAAACTCCAGCAAAACATTTCAGCAGACGCACTGCTATTGTATTGACTGAACCGATCTGACAGTAAGACGACACTGTGATGCTGGTGTTATTTATACTCATCTATCCACAGAGAGGCAGTGCTATTTATGCAGCTAAGGACTGTAACAGGAATCAATGCAAGTCTGTGCAGCTAATAGTGATTTATAAATCCGAATCTTAAACTGTGGCTTTTAAGATAATGAATACTTTTAAACGACTTCTGGGACACATTAAAGACTACAGTACAATGTTTTTAAATGGACTTCTGAGATTACAGTGTAAAATGCAAAACAACTGCTTTTGCCTTACACGCACTGCGCTACAAGATGGGAAATTACTGCACCATTTTAGACTATGGTAGATTATGGTTGGACACAACCATAATCTGGTAATTGTAGCCTGTATATTTCTGCTTCTGATTTATTTATAAATATAGCCTTTCAATCCTGGCCAGAGATGCACAACAGCTGCTATAGTGTGTTTCTTCTTTCTTTAGCTTCAAATGTCCCACACCAATAGATTTTTTCTAGTTAGAACTGCTTTCTGTATGTCATTATAAAATGGCCCAGTTTATGAATAGGGGTTATGGATATAGAAACAAAGATATAATCACTCTAAGTACAGTAAAATGGCGTCAGAATTGTATGATGAAATATTGGAATACATTATGTAACTCCTATGGTATGCCGTAACATACAGCTGTTTGTTCATGCATAATGTTATGCGTACATGCCGCTGCTCAGATATTCAGTAGCAAGCGTTCATACCTGTCCTGCCTCAGGGCATCGCAATTACAATGGAAACTTAGGCTCTGTTGAAATTGCTGAAAAACAAAGAGGCTGAATTGTGTTGCATCATCACTTTTATAGCCAAGCTTCAGTTGCAGTTCTGCCCATCACCCACACAGCAGGTGTGCTTGCTGAGTCAGAGAGAGAGAGAGGTGTCTTTGACCGATTGTGCTTTACATGCCCTTTGGCTAGAACTAGGCCAACAAACTACGTGCAAATGGGATTTTGTGTTTGTCTGTGTGTGTGAGGGAGGATGGGTCTGCGTAGCTGAAGAGATTATATACAAAGACAAGAGGTTACACCTTTTTAAATTAATTAATTTAAGTCTTCATAGCATAAGATAATAAAGTTGAAGATTATAACGGACAATAAATAAATAAGTTAATTATTACAAAGGTGAATAAATAAAGAAGCTAATTAAAAGAGATATATACATTTATGTATCACTGTATAATTTAATTTCTACCTACATTTATTTGTTTATTGTATTTTTGGGGGCAATTAATTGTATGCTTATTTATTTATTGAGCATTTATTTATTTCTGTATTTATTTTTAAATATGGTAGACCTGGTCCTCCATACATAAGTAGTACAAATAATTAAAATATAATAAACAATAAGAGTAAATAACAAAAGTATTTTTGTATCTGTGCATGTGCTGTGTGTGCTTTAGGTGCTGGGTTGGATCCGTAATGGCGAGTCCATGCTGAACGCTGGTCTGATCACAGCCAGTTCCTTACAAGAAGCTGAACAGCTGCAGAAGGAACATGAACAATTCCAACATGCAATAGAGGTAAATAAAAAATGTATACATAACTTTTCTCTTTTTGCTCTCTTTTCAGCCTCTCTGTTCACAAAGAACCTAGAAGCAACACGTTGATGTCCATGTGTTTTGTACTCTGTTATTTCATTCTTTATTCTCAGACATATCCTAATCCCTATTTTCCTTTTCTTCCCAATTATCATTTTTCTTCATTCATTTCTTTAACCTCCATTTTTCATCTACCTTTTCCCCTCATCTTTTCCCACTTCTGCATCTTCTCTGCTCCGTTTTCCTTCATCCTTCAACCTTTCTGAAACTCACCTCAGGCGTCTCCACCACCTTCCCTTCTCATCACAAGTCACACATGAAATGGAATTATAAATAACTAATATCTCTACCTCTCTTTATTCCCTCTCTGCTTACTTTTCCTCTTTTCATTTCTGCCCTGACTACCGATTATGCAGGGTGCATTTCCTTTGAACTCTATCGGGCCTGGCTTATTTTAATGCAGGCCGGTACCTTACCTACTTCTCCAAAGCTCACATACACACATACACAAAAATGCATATTCAGAAGGAAGCTGTGTTTATGATTATTGCTGATGTGGGACTTGAATTTTAACAAGCAATGCCATAACTGTAGTCCCTGAAACCTGCAATGGCTCCAGTGGGGTGAGAAAATAGTAAGTACCCAGCAGGTGCTGCAGACATTACCAAAGATGGCGGGTAACCCTTCATTCTTCCTTTATCTCCTTCTCCAGTCCAGCAAGAGCAAAAGCCTTATTCTCAGGCTTTCTGTTATGCCACAAAAATCCTCAGATACTGTCGTTTTTTTACTTCCTTATCTCATTTCCTCTCCAGAATGCTCACTCCAGGGCAATCTTTATGACACAGCTATAATCAGACGCTACTTTTATTTATTTAGCCTTTCCTCTGTTGCTCCCCAGCCTTCAACTTTCCACCAAACTGCCCTACAGGATCCAATAGGGTGCTGGGGCTATACTTTCAAAACAATCATTGTGATATAGAGATTCATATAACTCTTTATTTCATTGTTTTTTTAATCTCACCCCCATGCAGAAAACCCATCAGAGTGCGTTGCAGGTACAGCAGAAGGCTGAGGCCTTACTCCAGGCAAACCATTATGACATGGATATGATCAGAGACTGTGCAGAGAAGGTATTGCTCTCTCACCTTTTTATACGTCTCTAAATGGAAACATGACTACTAATGTAGGTAGCATTGTTGCTATTTTAAAGATGCAAGTTGTAAAGTGATTTATTTATTTTTTTCTTTTTTGTTGTATTTGTATATTTCTGTTTGTCTGTGGTGTAACTTTTTAGAGCTGCTAAACTGTGTTGCATTGTTGAAAATAATGACAAAAGATGTATTCTATTCTAATGTTTCACTTGAAGGTGGCAGACCACTGGCAGCAGCTGATGCTCAAGATGGAGGACCGACTTAAGCTGGTTAATGCTTCTGTGGCCTTCTACAAGACCTCTGAACAGGTACTTGTTATTGTGCGTGCGTGTGGGTGCGTGTGTGATAATCTTGAACATGGGTGGGTTTGGGCAAAAATGACAATAAATGGAATCTACACTCTCCTTTGTGAACATCATTAGACCTGAAAAGCCAAAGTATAACCAAAACATTTTTGTATAGTTGGGATGTATAGTTTCACAGGTTGCATGACAGACTGGAACAGGATAAGCTCAGTGTTTCACTGTATAGTGGTTTCATGTGCTGTATCATCTATGTTTCAGGTGTGCAGTGTGTTAGAAAGCCTGGAGCAGGAGTATAAGAGAGAAGAGGACTGGTGTGGTGGTGCTGATAAACTGGGCCCGAACAGTGATTCAGACCACGTCACCCCCATGATCAGCAAACATCTGGAGCAGAAAGAGGCCTTCCTCAAGGTAGGAAAGGCGTTATTTCTATGTATAGTTAAGAAAAGACAAATCACTTGTTATTTGTGTGACTCTAAGGTAAGTTTGAATTATTCAGAAGGATAATATTATTGAACCTGTAAGTGACATTTGTTCTCATTCTGCACACTTGCAGGCCTGTACATTAGCCAGGCGTAATGCTGATGTCTTCTTGAAGTACCTGCACAGGAACAGTGTCAACATGCCTGGCATGTTGTCCCATGTTAAAGCTCCAGAGACTCAGGTTAAGAGTAAGTAGCTATCTCTTTTGCATTTAACAGTTTTTTTATTCTCTATTCACAGAATTATAAATTCAGGTTTTAGGTATATTGTCCTGTTTAATGCTGACGTACAGTAATAAACATCTTGATTAATATATTGTGTGCTTGTGTTGCATCATCAGATATCTTGAACGAGTTGCTGCAGAGAGAGAACAGAGTGCTCCACTTCTGGACCATGAGGAAGCGGAGGCTGGATCAGTGCCAGCAATATGTAGTGTTTGAACGCAGCGCCAAACAGGTGTGTCCTAATGTTTATGTGTGCATTTGCAAAAAGCCCAATTTGGAGAAATGCTGAGCAAATGGGTACATTGTATCAGTCAGTTCACTACAGACGGAGTAAGTAGAAACAAGCTTCATACCTGTTAGTGATTGGCTTCTGTTTGTAAAAATCAGCCAACTGTCTCAGTTTGCTTACATACTTTTTTTTAAATCAAGCAGATATTTTTCTTGGTAATGATACATTTCAAATATACTGGAAATTATATAAGCTGGCAGACATTTACAACAATAACAGTCTTGAAGACGGCTATCATTATGTGGCCTAGTAAATTTAGTCTCCAACCCTTCATTTTTACTCCTCAGGCAGTACTGAACATTTCAACCACTGACTTTTGTATTGTAAAGATTTTCTGTGTTTAAGAAGAATATGATAATGGATTAAGTGAAAAATACTCAATTTTTCTCAGTCAAACAAGTCTCCAATCAGATATTGTTCAAAGATCCCTTTGAGATGGACAGAGTTTGGATATACCTGTTTTCAGTAGCACTCCACAGACTGAGCTGACATGTCGAGTTTTTATTTAAACATGACTTTGACAGTTTGAAACTCTTTATTTTCAAGAAGCCAAAGCAAATTAGAATCTGTGGGGTTTAAGTTCTCAACTCTGCCCTTGTGTACCAGGTCTAACACTGTTTATATATGGAAACATTGCTCCCTCTTGTGGTGTTTGGATAGCACAGCAAAGGCACACAGCAATGCGCTTAGCCCATAAAATCAGATGACATCATAGATGTTTCTAGGACATGGCTATTCTAGGGTGATATAGGTATTATCCCCACGGCCCAAATGCTTTCTGGTCTCACAGTTGGACTGGACCAGTTCTGCCACTTCTGGTCAAGGCCTGCAGGCCCAGTTATAAAGTACACACAAAAGAATAGAAACTACTGTAAATAGGACCTTTGGAAACTGAATGCTATAATTGTTACATTTTCAATAGGTGGTAACAGATTGTTAAATATCTAATTCCTGTACAATATTGTTTTCTCAAAAAAATTGAATGTCACATTTCCTAATCCTGAATTACCATGAATGTGATCGGAATGTAAAATGGATTTGTGAAGTTAAACTTAACAGTGGAAAATGCTATGCATTTCAAACCCTGATCAGTTCAAAGTTTAACAAATGTCCTACTAGATAGGAGAGTATGAAGGGAAGGATGGTGAGTTTAAGTATACAAAATACACATTGTAATTTAATTGTAGTTTTATAAGTTTCAAGTGTATATATTTGTACTGGGTCTTTAGACTTGTGTTAAATTGTATAAATGTACTCACTTGTGATTGGTCGTGTCCTCAGGCCCTGGAGTGGATTCATGACACTGGGGAGTTTTACCTGTCCACACACACATCCACCGGCTCCAGCATTCACCACACACAGGAGCTGCTAAAAGAGCACGAAGACTTCCAGATCACAGCAAAGGTGTGTGTGTGTGTGTGTGTGTGCGTGTGTGTGTGTGTGTGTGTGTGTGTGTGTGTGTGTGTGTGTGTGTGTGTGTGTGTCTGTGTGTGTGTCTGTGTGTGGGTATGATTATCTTTTGGGATCTATCACTGTGTAGAAGAAGGTGGGAATGATGGTGACTGTATACTTTGTGTTGTATTTGTGTGCCTGTTGCTCTTCTCGTTGTGTTGCGTTGTGTGTATGTCTGCACAGTCCTGCGCTCTTCTGTGAGGCCCATTCCCAGGGCAGCGTATTGTCCCGTGTCCTCATTGCTGTGTCACTGTTATTGTGTTAGAGAATAAGCTATTGTGTCCATTAAGCAACACACTGATTCCTAACTCTCTCCCTCCCCCTCTCTTTCTCTCTACCTTTCCTTCACCGGCACTGGCTCTCTGCGGCCACCTCTCTTTTCTCTCTGTCCCCTCCCTAAATGTCTCTCTATTGACAGCAAACCAAAGAGCGAGTAAAGCTGTTGATCCAGCTGGCGGATGGGTTTTGTGACAAGGGCCATGCCCATGCCCTGGAGATAAAAAAATGGGTGTCCTCAGTGGACAAGCGCTACAGGGACTTCTCTCTCCGCATGGACAAATACCGAACCTGCCTGGAAACTGCGCTTGGCATTTCTTCAGACTCCAACAAGGCTGTGAGTGCACACCATTGATACCAATCAAAAACGAATACAGATATCATCTCTGTCCTTCCTAATGTTTCATTTTTTACAAACTCTATTAATTTGCTTTATCCTAAACCTTGAATTGAAGCTCTATAAGGAAAGACCATAGAGAGTTACAGATGCTGATAAAGTCCATGTCTGGCACAGGTTTTAGTAATAATGATATAATCTTGGCCTCTAGCCTTTCTAGAGTGAGATTAAAACAAAATCATGTTTTATGTGATAAATGTAATCCTACAACCAACCCCTGGCTTTAATTGTATTGTAGTTTCAAGAGAAGGAGCTTGCAGCAGGTGGTCGGATGTAGATAGATACTGGAGACTGTCGATCACTCATGTCCCTATATAAACTCCATCTCCCAACAGCTCAGTTTAATGAACTGGTGCTAAGAGAAAGCAAATATGTCACACATTGGTGTGTTGACTAGTGAATCACCACCATGCCTGTTATACGCAGACATGAAAGCCACTGTCTTCTTTTCAGAGTAAAGAGCTGCAACTGGACATCATCCCAGCCAGTGCTCCAGGGTCAGAGGTCAAGTTGAGGGATGCTGCCCATGAACTCAACGAAGAGAAGAGGAAGTCAGCGCGAAGGAAAGAGTAAATGCAACAGATATTTTTCTTGGCACACTCGCTCCCGATTCCCACCCGATGTTCAGCATCACAGGTTTCCTACACAGGCCTGGAAAAGTGCCTGGATGAATAATTCAGTAATTTCCTGCAAACATATGAAAGCATATTATTTTTCAGTCTGATTAACAATTTATGGCTGCGGACAGGCTTTCATTTGAAATAGTTTTGGTTAATGATAACGTGTAGTTTACTGTCAAATTAACCTGAGAACATGAGCGCATAGCAAACACTGAAATCGTTGAATCCAATCAGGTGTGTAAACAAATGAAGATATCATTTATTGTACAAGTGAGAGGAGGGAGAGTAGAAATGTCCCTTATAAGCATTTATCACGAGATGTTTGGGTGTTCCTGATGCTGTATAAAATATCTTTGTTAATTCAAGGGTTTATGGGGTAATTAGCTCAACACAAACAAATGCTTAGTGTTTTTCTTTTCTTTTCTACATACTAGTCATCACCACAGGTTTTTTATATTTATTTATGTTTGTTTTAACTACAGCACCTGACCATGTTCACCAGTGTCTCCTCTCCGAATGTGCATGTCCTTTCAGATTTATAATGGCTGAGCTGATTCAAACAGAGAAAGCCTACGTCAGAGACCTACGGGAGTGTATGGATGTAAGTATTGGAGCCAACACACACAGAGCCATCAACATTTACCTACTTTCGTAACCTTGTTTACATAATTTTCATTTTTTTACACAATTAGGTGTTCTCTGACTTGTAGTAATATGACTGTTGTCAAATGTAGCTTCATTGCCTCTGCTATAACTTTTAAAATGTTTGTTTTAATATTTTGTTCTTATGAGCATATTTCTTAAAACATATATATATATATATATATATATACATATATGTATATATATATACATATATGTATGTATATAAATATGTAATGTGATGATCAGACGCTCTTACATCCGACAAGTTGGTAAAGAGAGATTTCTATTCAATTCATTTTGCGTGTGTGTGTGTGTGTGTGTGCGTGCAGACATACCTGTGGGAGATGACCAGTGGTGTGGAGGAGATTCCTCCTGGAATTGTCAACAAGGAACACATCATCTTTGGGAACATGCAGGACCTCTACGAGTTTCATCACAAGTCAGTAGAGCTTGATCTGCAAGATTCTGTATTCTTTACCATCAACATCTGCTAATTTGGTTTAAGATTATACATTTTAAGTTTAAATTTATTTTTCAGAAGTGGTACACATATGTGTTTCTCAGCGTGTGTTTTGATCGTTCCTCATTTGAAACTTTCTGTCTTTGTACAGTATCTTCCTGAAGGAGTTGGAGAAGTATGAGCAACTTCCAGAGGATGTCGGCCATTGTTTCGTGACTTGGGTAAGAGATCTAAGAGTTGTTGCTTTTATATTTCAGTTTGTATTTTTGTTCCTTGGCTATATCTTTTCTTCTATGTGACTAGGTCCATTTTTAGTTCAAATAACAAAATGTATACAAATACAATAGACCTATAAAGTATGCATCCAAGACTACTGATGATTTGTTATTAAAGCACTAGTTTTATTTCTCCTGCTCAGGCTGATAAGTTCCAGATGTATGTGAACTACTGTAAGAACAAGCCTGACTCCACTCAGCTCATCCTGGAA
The DNA here is from genome assembly GCF_008692095.1 of Etheostoma spectabile. Classification (NCBI taxonomy): domain Eukaryota; kingdom Metazoa; phylum Chordata; class Actinopteri; order Perciformes; family Percidae; genus Etheostoma; species Etheostoma spectabile. The sequence goes on along the minus strand of NC_045738.1, from coordinate 2,539,487 downwards.
CATGCTGGACCCTACTTTGATGTAAGTAACTACCAATACTGCTTGGTCTATAATAAGCTAAACTAAAATAAGATAAGATAGACTTCATTGATCCCACAATGGAGAAATTTACTTGTCACAACAGCTCAGTGCAGCACAACAAATAACAAAAATACACATTAAATATAAATAGGATTAAAAAAAAACAAAAAAAAGAATAAAAAATAGGAAATAGAAGAGAGAAGAAATTTATAACGGACATATGTACACTACAATTGCATTTTGTAGTTACAGGTGGGAAGAATATATAAACAGATGGATATACATGCAAATATGAAAAGGCAAATTCTATATGTCATTATTTACACGTGGGGAGAATAGGTGTACTGATATACAGATGATTAAACAGATGAATATGAGATGACATATTGCATAGGTTTACGGTAAAATGGACAGAGTAATAAATAAATAACTAGTGCAGAATATTTTGTAGTGTTGGCCCAGTTATTTTGTTATAAGCTGTGATAATCGAGTCAGAATGAGTGATATTTTATTGATTTTTTCCATTTTGTAATACAACTCTTAAGGCTTGTCTGTATAGTACATTAGTTAGAATAACAAAGAATGTAGACTCTGTAAGACATGTCTGTTTTCCTATTTTGATTTGAAGGAAATCCAGCAAAGACATCGCCTGGCCAACTCCATCTCCTCTTATCTGATCAAACCAGTCCAGAGAATCACTAAATACCAGCTCCTTCTCAAGGTACAACATGCCTTAAAATAAAAGGAAATGGAAGAATATCTGGGTTAGCCTTACTCACTTTGTGCAGGCAAAACGAGGCATACAGTAGGAACATGAATGTGTTCTTTTCTTCTTCTTTTAAATGTTTAAATGTTTGTGTTCTTCTGTTGAAGGAGTTGTTGACATGCTGTGAGGAGGGTAAAGGTGAGATAAAGGATGGTCTTGAAGTCATGCTCAGTGTCCCCAAGAGAGCCAATGATGCCATGCACCTCTCTATGCTGGATGGTGGGTATACACTGAGCAAACCCCTCACATACACACGCTGTTAATGGAACTATTTTTTTTTTTTATAGTCACCTGTACAATTGTTCACCATTTGTGATCTAAGGTTCTGATGATTCAGATTAATTGAACTTTTACTTTACTTTTGTAAATCTAATCACTTACATTTAGCGCAAATTACTCAGCACTCAGTCAGCAGTACTTCATTAAACCTCCCTCCATTTCCCACCCACTGACATGTTTGTACATACTGTACACACATGCAAACACCCCTAAATGGCTCTTTTCATCCTCTGCCTTTACTTCCCCAGGGTTTGATGGTAACATAGACTCCCAGGGAGAGTTGATACTTCAGGAGTCCTTCCAGGTATGGGATCCCAAGACTCTGATCCGGAAGGGTCGCGACCGACACCTCTTCCTCTTTGAGATGTCCCTGGTCCTTAGCAAAGAAGTCAAAGACTCCAACGGGCGCAGCAAGTACCTCTACAAGAGCAAGCTCTTTGTAAGTAATGTACTGTTTGATGTCAATGTAGTTGTAAAATGATGTGTCCTGATTGCAGCTTGTATTGCTCATGTTATCAGACTCTTCCTTGGGTCAGGTTTTATTGGGTCAAATCAAATTAAAGATATATCAATTCAATACATCCATATATCCATATCTTGCAACTGTCGCAGTGCATCTCAGTGCAGCGCAAAGCAAGTGTCTTGGGTAGTTTAACACCGACGCAGTTGTTAATTTCCTGTCCAGCGCCCACGTTGTTTAAATAGCAAATGCACCTGCTCCCATCTTACGGCAATGGACGTGCTGGTCTTACTGGGAGGTGTGCTCAGGTGAATTATTGCCATATTGCTATCTTGAGGCAGCGGGAAGTGATTGCGCCATTGAACAACAAAAACCTGGTCTAAAGTCAGTAATGCAGCATTTCATTGTTATTTTAACAGCAAATTAGTAAAATGTGCCTAAGCTCGTGTACAGCACGCCCACACTATGCTTGGCACAGACGCAGGGAAGCGCAGGAGCACACAAACTAAAAATGCTACTCTTAAAAATATGACGGTGTAAATCCGCCATCATTATAGCAAAAGCGCCTGGTTCTTAAAGGGAATTGGAGATGAAACTCTGATTGGTTGATTGCATGTTGATTGCAAAACACACCTATGAATTAATGAAGACACCCTTTTAAACCATGCGCCCAGCGCACGGACCTTTTTTCTGCCCTCAAACTAGCAATAATGGATTTAGACACGCCCTAAAGGCACCTGTGCCATGCGCTTCACACCCTGCACTTTGATTGTTAAAATAGGGCCCTGAGTCTGGCCCAAAAGTGTGAACTAAAGACCCGGATGGTTCAGGATTGATCCTTGGTTTTTGGGTCAGCTGGAAGACTGGATGACACACATTGTTTTTATTCGGGTTGCAAATTGTAATGGAATTATTAGAATATCATGTATATACAGTACAAAATGTATTGTTGTATGTAATCTTTGTTATTCACCCCCTCAGACATCAGAGCTTGGAGTGACAGAACATGTGGAAGGTGATCCTTGTAAGTTTGCCCTGTGGGTGGGCAGAACCCCGACTTCAGACAACAAGATCGTTCTCAAGGTATCAAGATGTTGATTTTAATGGTGAAGATAATGGTGTTTGATCTCTGCAATCATATTTACATTACCAATGTAAATTTAAATGAACAGCTTTTTCTTCTTTTAAATATTTTATAACAGTATCTGATCTAATTCCTACATAATCCCCAAGAAAGTTCACTTCCTAAGTGTTACTTTATGCTACTAATCACACAGAAACATTAGCATAGCAGCTGATGGGTCAAAATCCAAACTCACTTGCAACTTGGTAGTTCTCACGCAGTGAGTCAGAAGCAATGTTTTACGCCGAGTGTGTGTAGATGTAAATGTGTTTGTTTTTGAGACTGACAGAGAGAGAAAGACAAACACTTGGTGGATATATGAGAATGTTTAATGTCTAAATATGTGCTGTACAGCTATCTGTCTTATTACATAACTTCTGATGACCATCTTAATCTTTGTCTTATGTAACTGCAGCCTTGGTGCTGATTGTTGCTAAGGGAAGGAAGACACAGACAAGAATACTTATATGTTAAATACAGTGTTGCTTTGGCTCAGTGATATTAATAAATAGAAGGCTGATAATAAGCTTCTTTCTGTGGAACCCTAAGTGGAGTATAGGTGACACAGTTGTCGTCATTTCACTTTGTGTCTGAATATGGGCATTTGATTCAAGTACAAGATTGCAGGGATCAAAGCAATCATGGGATCAGAGAAAACTATATAATTGCTAAATTAGACCTGATACGGTATTATGGGTCAACAATTAATTCATTCAGGCCAAGTGAACAGGGCAACAGCTTTTATTTTTCTCCGCTGTTCACATCTTGAGTTGTTGATTTAATGTTCTGTTTGTGTCTGTATAGGAAAGAGCAGAAGATATAAAGAACTGGCTACTCTACTGACATAATACCTGTACGTACTAGAACCTTTAAACTTAACCTTTGTCTGACCCAATCATGTGTTGTGTCCCAGGCTTCTAGTATTGAGAACAAGCAGGACTGGATCAAACACATTCGGGAGGTCATCCAGGAGCGAACTGTCCACCTACGTGGAGCTCTAAAGGAGCCCATCCACATCCCTAAAGCCACCACAGCTAAACATAAAGGCAGACGGTAACTAAACAGTGTATTAACACAGTGTGTCCAGTATCCTGTAAATGTATTTTGTATGTGTAACAAATTTTTGAAAATAAATACACTAGTAAATGTAAAAACAATGTTAATCAGTTTTGCAATCATGACATTTAAAACACTGCAGAAAAACAAAAGTGGCACTACAGAGCAAGCACAGTATATCAACTCAATAATCAATATAATAGCTATAGAAAAGATATATAAAACTTAAGTATTATTAATAATAGTAATAATAGATGACAGTAATGATAATGTCTGTCTGCAGGGACGGAGAGGAGCTGGACAGCCAGGGAGATGCCAGCAGCCAACCAGATACCATCTCCATCGCCTCACGTACATCCCAGAACACGCTGGACAGTGATAAGGTAGGACCACACACACAATACCCAGGCTCCATAATGTATAGGACTTTAGTGATACACAAATTAATTTAAATGTTTTCCTTTCCATTTCCATGCCACATTATTCAGTTAAGTCCGTCAGTATGTAGCTAATCTGTCATTGGTTCTTATTATGCCACCACACACCAGAAGCTGCAACCTGGTTAGATGCAGGAAATTCTTCTCAAGTTGTTTCCTGTGAAAGTGTTTAATTGTGTTAGGAGTAAGAAACAGTCCATCTGACAGAGCAGAGTGTGTTTGTGTGTGTGTGTGTGTGTGTGTGTGTGTGTGTGTGTGTGTGTGTGTGTGTGTGTGTGCGCACGCGTGCACGCGTGTGTTTGTTAGCTTTACAGTTGCTCATACTGAGCGTAGGAGGAAAGGCCTTCTGTGGTGCTATTACAAGATAAAACCACACACAAACACACACACACACACAAACCAGCACACATAGATACAAAAATATTCCCATACTTTTAAGTGAAATTATTTATAAACTGTAGCAGTAGACATTTCTGTAATCAGGAAAATTAGAAAATTAGCTTAGCGTGTTCACTGTCACTGTTCCCTGTTAGCACAAAGCACAGCTCTGTGGTTGTCTCATGTGGCATAAAACCAATTTGTAAAGGTGAGGAGGTGAGCTGGGTGTGTGTGTGTGTGCGTGAGTGCATGTGTGTGTGCGTGCGTGCTTATGTTCACGTGTGTTTCAAAACTATCACACTAGGTAATTTGTCATTGTTCCGTCAGTTAAGTGCATACATACAAGCATAAACATTTCAAACACACAATAACTATGAACTAACTGACTACGAATTTTGCATTTCAATCTCAGTTTTTGAATGCTTCTCTCTCTGTGAGGACTCTCTGTGAGACCTCTCATTCAAAAGGCAGTGACAGTGGTGCGTTTGTGTTAGTGTGTGTGTGTCCATGTTCCTGTGTGTGTCTCTGATTTAGTGACTGACTTGTGTGTCAGCAGCTTCTTCAGCCTCCCACGCTCTCTTCACAGAGGATACTCGTCTGTATGCCAGACAGGAGAGCACAATAGTTTTAAGTCCTTACAGCTATCAATCTTCGTAGAAATATTCCCGCAATTTTCTTTTCTTCTAATTTTCTGGAGTTGGTTTTGTTTATCAATGGACATTAGCGAGCTAAATTGTGGCGACACTTGTTTAAAGACAAGAATGGATTAACTGCTTCACTCTGGGGAAGCGCCACGCAACAGGGATTCGTTTAAGCTTCATTAGTCAGATTGTAAGGACCCACAGAGGAGTGCTGTTGACCGTGGATGGCAGCAACTTTTCTTTTGGCCTTGTGATGTTATTATGGTTCAGGATTGTAATTATCTTGGGCTGTTTTCCCAGGGGAAATATTCCATAACAAGTTAAATCAATTGCACTGTTTTCCAGACAGTTTATGCTTACCTAGTGAGCAACTTACTGTTGTGATTAAGGACATGTTCAGGGGATAACTGTAAAAAAAAAAAGAGTGCTGTAAAGATTTCTTGCTCTTTGGGACTTCTCTTGCAATGAGGGAGTGGAAAACAATGGAGAAGCTGGAGGACAGGATCTCACATCCCGTTTCACAACTCCTTAGCTCTCTGGCTTTACCACACTATCAAAGGGTATGTTAAATATTCTGTGATTTGCAGTATTTGAAAACAAGACAAGAAAAAAGCTCTACTGTGACATTTTAACAGTGAACATCTTTGTAATGATCAGTGCAATTTATGTCAGATAGAAAGGACACAATACACTTGCAACACTATACATTTCAACACTAGAAATAGGAAACACATGTCTAATTTAAGCAGCAGTAAACCTGGGATGTGTAAAGCATGATATGTGTGGATGATTTTTAGTCTGCTGGGTATGTGGATATTTTTAACTGTGTCTAATAGTATAAGATGTTTCTCATCTGCCATTATGTCATATTTAGTATAAATGCTCACAAGGTGATTAGAATCATTTAAGGTTTTATGACTCAAAATTCTTTGCTATAACGTTTTCTTGGACATTTACCATAAAATACAGAATTATACAGAATACCTAATTAGGTCTGTTGCTAAGTACAGCAGAAGACAAGTTACAGATGTTTGGACATATGTGATGTTTATTCGCATTTGCAAGTTCAATAAAGACAATTTATTTTAACTTTTTCCCAGACAATAAGAAATCAGATCGTCAGACTGACGTTTTGTTCAGTTATGCTGGAATGAGTCAACAATCATCAGTGGATGTGAACTTTAACTGTACAGTGCAGCTGGAGTACTTGTGCTGTTATCAAAGGATTTTGTATGGGAATATTTGCTTTTTTTTCCCTGAGAGCCCATTCATCCCATTTGGTGATGGCAGAAGTAATTTTACTGAATGACAGTAATGTAGGAAGTATTCAGATCCTTTACTTAATTAAACAAATTGAGAGAAGAAGTTTAAAGTGACATGAGAAGAAAATAAAGTACACCTCATATTTGTTGTAGAATATTTAAGTAAATGTACTTTAGTTACATACCACCACTGCTGAATGGCCATGGTTGTTTGCATTAGCTTATAGTACCAGGTTCTTATGTTGTATATTTTTAAAAACTGAAATTTACCATCTATAGTGGAGCTTGCAGGGATACAACACTGGATTGTCCTGTGTGCTGGTAATCCGTTCAGGCTGGACGTGATACGTACAGTATAAACGGTAGCTTGAAAAATCAATGTTTTCCAAGAGGATTCTCCTCCCTCGTTAGTCAATATAGCAACAATCAAATCCCAGTTTATTACTACATACAGGTACATGCTAACTGTATTTAGTTGCTTGTGATTTTGTTTTATCACTTGTTGGATACAATTTATCCTCACAAATAGCATGTGGAACTTGCATTCATGCTTTGTGCAAGCATGTGAACAGTAGAACTAAATTGAACAAATATCAGCATTTGTTTAATAGGTTTTCACATCTTTCTTCCTTTTCAGCTGTCCGGTGGCTGTGAGTTGACAGTGGTGATCCATGACTTTATTGCCAGTAATGGCAGTAGCAGCGGGGAGCTGACGGTGCGGCGAGGCCAGACTGTGGAGGTTCTGGAGCGACTTCACGACAAGCCAGACTGGTGCCTGGTGAGGACCACAGATCGCTCTCCAGCCCAGGAGGGCATCGTACCCTGCTCCATGCTATGTATCGCTCACTCCAGGTCCTCCATGGAGATGGAGGGGCTCTTTAACCACAAAGGTAGGATGACAACGTTTTCATACACACTGGCCGGTGGAGTGAGAGTTATTTTGTCATATTGAGGAACATCTGGACACATCAGAACATTAGGAAAAGCTAATTGGATGTAGTTCATGTTTGAAAATGGCGTAGTTGGCCTGCAGAATCTTATCACACCCAACTCCTTGTCACATCCATGCACATATGGAGACTTGGAACATTTAGGAAAGCTAATCGGATGTGTTTGGAAACATTTCATTGGTGAGCTGCAGAACCTTCACTTCTCACCAAACAGTTGCTTGGGAAAGCATGTATGTGTATTTCTAGGTGTTGCTATGCAACTTTGGAAGAACCGCTTGAAGCACAGCTCTCTTTTAATTATCTCAAAATAATTTCAACCTTTAAATTCCCAGCACTCCACAGATTGTGTCACTGCCAGTATTCCTTATATTGTCTTCAACATGCAATAGCATGGCCTTGATTATAACAAACATGAAATATGAAACTGCCTTGTGAAGATGCAACCCTGAAAGAAATGATGTCAGAATCTGCATCTGTTTAGAACCCAAAGAGTTTTATTAAGACCAGTCCACAATGTGGTTACCAATGTTTTTTTCCACAGTCTATGTGTGTGCTTTACCATCACACCAGCTCTGGTTACTTACTGTTAAATCATGCCCTGCCAGCAAATTAACTCATAATTACCAACACAACAGATTACTGTTGGAATGTCCACCAATTCTTAATAGTGATAAAGGGTTATAGCCTGCTTTTAGTATCCAATATAACATATTTTGCTTAATAACAGTAATGCCTTGGAGTGAAAGCTAGATCATGATGGCTGTGTCTTGTTGACTTCATACTATCCTTTTGATACTTTCATGCTTGAAAGTCAACCTTGACTGAGACTGGGACTCCCTGAGTATGCATTTGGTTCAAGTTCTTTGACAAAGTCAGAATAGCTGCTTCAGGTTACTGTGTAGATCATGTCAGACCCTGGTGCTATCAAGTTCTATATTCTTGTGCACTGTTGTTGGATGTGCTTTGTGATGGTGACTGGTTCCTTCATTGGGTAAACTGTTTTCCACTCTGATATGATGCAATGACATCTGCTGTCTTACTGTTTCTCACTCAGCCTAGGCTAATGCAGCCATTTTAATGAAATTGTATCTCTCTGCACTGCACCTGGGATATGTAAGGCATTGGTCTTGATCTCATCTCTCTCTCTCTCTCTATCGTTCTCTCTTCTAGATAGATAAATAGGTACTGTGTTTACTATATTTACTTATACCATACATACACACATACACACAAACATACATACATGCATACACACATACACATACATACATACATACATACATACATACATACATACATACATACATACATACATACTGTATATTTAGATTTGTAAGATTTCTCTTATGACCAAAATAAACTTGGATATCTTAATCTGGACAGTGTTGCTGAACAAAGAATAAATATTGCTAACAGAAGGACTCTATACACAGACCTGACCCTCATTCGACACTTGTCGGTTGAGATATGAGCTGCTGGTATCATGTCTTGACAAAGGTTTCTACTTGTGACTTTCCCTCTTTGAACTGAAAGAGTGGGTGAGAGCTGCTTGTTTCTATGGTAATAAAGCATACACATATTTTGCTGGCAGCCCTGTATGAGAAAGGTTTGCATTTGCATTTAAAATTATAGGATACTCGGATTATACAAACAGGTGCTCACAACTTTGGAATTAGCTGAATGATTTACTAGCAAAGTGTTGAAGAAGGGTAGAATTTCCCAACTACTTGCTTGACTGCAGCTTCACTGTTTCTCCTCTCTTTTCTCGCTTATGCAGCCTCTTGTTTTATCTGGCTTTCCTTGGTCCTTTGGTTGCGCCTAACCAGCCCTCACTGTTTTTATCTGTGTGTTTGTGTGGCCAGTAGGAGTGATGAAAAGGAGCGTCTCACTGCATGGGGTTTCTGTGGTTAATAAAGACTGTTGCTGAGGATGAGAAAGACAAGGATGACAAAAAACGTCTTTGCTACTTTGTCAGCCTTTTGTATTTACTGACCAACCATATAGGCCACTTTGTCAAAAGTTGTGGAAGGGTGGCAGTTTAGCGGATTAGTGCTCTCCGGGAAATCTCCCCCTTGCTGTGTCTCTCAAGCAGGAATAATTAACTGTTGGGGGACAATGTCTGTGTCTGGAATAACAGAATAGAGTTGATTCAATGGTTCACATACAGTAGGATTAGCCCGCAAAGTGAATAGCTGGCAGCTGGTTGTCTGGTCAGATTAAGATGTGAACTACTGTTATTCTCTCATTCACACATATGTGAGAATATGTGAATGTGAGTATAACAGTAGTTCACTCTTAAGTCCTGTGTTGCTCAGCTAGCTGCTGAAACCTGTGCAAACCTACACATTCCTGTTGAAATTAAGTTTAGACCACTTTCCCTTACACACTAATCACATTTTCAGTTTGATTACTGGAATTCCCCCGTTTACCAAAGCATGCAGGTTGACATAACGAAATAAATACTAATTTGGTACACACTTAATAACATTGTTAGTAATAAAAAGGACTCTTTAAGAAGCAGGCCAGTGTATGTACAAGTGTGTGCGTGTTCTTACAGGAGAGAGTGTGTTTAGAACCTAGGGAGACAAACACACACACAGTTAAACAGGGAGATCTTTGTGCATTTAGCCTGCATAGCTACTCCGGAGCACACTGTTTCAGATCTATTGAAGATGCCTAGTTGTAACAGAGTGTAAAATATATAGAATAAGTAGCAATAAAAAACTCAGACTTTAAAAAAGAAAAAGAAAATTGGAGATTCCGAAGTTCAGAAAAACTGAAATTTCTAACCATCTACTAAATGTTTTCCAGTGACTATTTTCCTGTACTCTTGGATTTCATAACCAAGTCTATATTTGTTCTAAGCATACTGCACAACTTGTATACATCCTAATGCTTGTAAAATATGCAACCACCCACACAAACTGAGTGGGTGCTTCTACAAAGGATAATACGGTAGATGTGCTGCATGTTTGCAGACATCCCCTTGGAACAGCGAGGCACAGTGGAGGCTTGCCCAGTATCCTCATCCCCACTCTCTCTCTCTCTCTCTCTCTCTCTCTCTCTCTCTCTCTCTAGGATAGGAGATACAGAGAGAGAGTGAGAGAAAACATCCTACTCTCTAATGCTGCATTTGACTTTTTCTTTTTCCTCACACTGGACTTTACACTTTCTCTCTTTGGGATTTCAGCGACGCAGTTGCTAAAACATATTTAGGTTTTGCATAGGAATTGAAAGTTGTATCTGTGGATATGCTGTGAGGGAATATTTAAATTCAGAATCCCAGGGGCGTGATATTTGACATGGCCCGTGGAATTGAGTCCTTAGTGTCTCTAAACCCATTTTGCTCCATGGATTCAGCACAGGGAGGACACTCTGACAACTGCAAGTTCTGGCTGCTGGACCTGGGTAGGTCTGTCATTCATGTGTGAAACATGAGTAGCAGTATAATTTGTAGAATATAAGCAAAGAATTCTTTTAATTTTAATTTTAAAAACACTATTCTATTTTATGATTCTGACAGAATTATAGAGAGTTTGGGCAGAAAAAGTGTTCTCTTGCTCTAGTTCAGCAGTTTGATATTATTGTTTAGTCGTCGTATCGTGTTTAAGACTGTTTTGCCAGTTTATCCTTGTTTGTTGTACATTCTACATCAGCTATTTTCAATTGGGTTTAATGCAGAGGGCATTCACTAATAAAGTGTGGATTATGTTGTGGCATTATGGCAGTGAAAGTAATTTGGTGAATGCATCGTTATGTGATGAGATATTAAATCTACTAAAATCCCATCAACAAGATTATATCTTTGTGCCTATCTGAGTGCAAGTTCAGGCGGGTGCTGTACAGATGGGGAGAGGGTGTTATTGTAGACCCCAGGGAGAAAAGACAATAAAAAGGTCAAATAGAATAGAATAGAATCGGAAAATAAGGAGCTTCTCACATTTCTTTTCTTTGTCATGTTTTAACCGTTCTCTGTCATATACAGTATGATAAGGCCTTGAGAAAAACATCAGACTAATTTTGCCAGAATATGTAGTGGGTGGTCTCTAAACTCTCCCAAATCTCCCATCCCAACTCCACGCCCTCCCTGACTATGGCTGTTGGTGCCAAGCCCTCTCCAGCATTGTCTACATGTTTATAGAGCAGCTAGCCGAACCCCTGGAGCTTTCATACACCATGCACCTCCACCCCTAAAATCTTGTCTCCAACCACAACAACTGATAATTGTGTGCGTTTGTGTGTTTGTACGACTTCTTCTGGGAAAGATAAGGCCACACTAAAGCTGCTCCCCTGGTGACACCTCTGGAATCCCAGGCATGCCTATGTGGAGCTGTGCAGACTTTTGGGATCACTCCCGTTGTACTACAGCCCCTCCCCTCCATCCTATTCTGAGACACAGGCACACACACACAGTCATAAATCTATCATGTTCTTTGCGGTAGCATGAATGAGCAATGATTGAATTATGATAGCGTGTTGGTTGCTTGCAGATAAATTACCAAACATCTGAAGATGCAGTGGAGAGCATCTGGTGGACTCTTGGTGGGTCTGTTCTCAGGGATATCAGCCCACAGAGTTCAACTGAGTGGTAGTAGTATTAGGAAGGAAAATACAAATCTGATTTACCTTTGCATGTTAGTAGATTTTACAAAGTTTGAATGTCTACACATGCGTTTAAAGTATATGTTGCAAATTTGTACATGCATGCTTGGGCGTTTATTATATGTAAACACATTTTTCCTGTGACAAACACTAATGATACCATTACCATGAAGATATGCAAGTGTGTGACTCCAAAGATCATCATAGTTGTCTCAGCAGACAAATCTCACAAATTAACCAGCAAGTGAAAGAGATTCCTCCAATCCAAAATTGCTACGAAGATGCTAGTTTACTAATTGAGTCAGTATAATTAATTAAGCAAAGGTGAATATATTACTATACACTTAAAGCCTGTCATTGGAAAACTAGAGAATTTGGCTTAATTCTCAAAACATTTTAAAATGTTGACTATGAGAAGAGGAGACATGTACGGTTATAACCACAGATGCATATATATATAATTGTTTATGTATTGGGTATATGGGAACTCTGCATTTGTAATTTACAAGTACAAGGTTAGATGATGGGAGTAATGGAACCAGATCTAATTTAAATGTAAACTTTCATATAAAAAACAATGATTAAATGAGGACAAACTCTTAGCCAGATTCATCTCCCTGCAAATAAACTATGTAGCCATTTTTGTTTCCCATGAGTGGCGTGTGTGTGTGTGTGTGCGTGTGCGTGTGCGTGTGCGTGT
>NC_045738.1:2518360-2526802 GCF_008692095.1 Etheostoma spectabile | reverse complement strand
GTGTGTGTGTGTGTGTGAGTGCAGTGCAGTGCATGCGTGCGTGCGTGCGTGCCCCACGGGTTATTTTCTACTGAGGAGGAATGTGTCAGGGCCGCTGACCCCATGTTTAACCCATTTAGACCCCTGTTAGCACGACCTTGTCATTCTTATCAGAGCACATAGATACCACCAGATGCTTATCTGTGTCAACATTATAGTCATGACACATAAAGAATAGAAGGTGGAATTATTTGCTTTTTCATGCTTTTCAGCTTAAAGCACCACAGCACCATCCTGCTAATTAATAATATTCCCAAATTTATGGAATTCTATTACATATACAGTATATATTATAATTTTAATATTAGCAAATTATTGAGGCATTATTCCCTTACAACTGTAACCACAAAGGAAGTTTTTTTAGAATTACATTTTGTATTTGAGTATTTGAATGCCATTCACATGGAGAAATGTTATTGTTTTTCACCAGAAACCCAGTTGGTGTCAATTGACTGTAAAACATGTGTCTGCTTAACAAGCTCCACAGACTTTGATGTAATAGCTAAGACGTTAACCAATAGCTAACTACGGTCTGTTGGCTCTACGTAAGGGGCCCTTACTCCTGTGTCTGGCTGTCTGGTTGATGCCCTTTAAAAGTGTCCACCCATGTGTTAAATTATGAATTTGGTTTGCAAGTAGGTGGGTCATCAAATTTGTTGGCCACTTGTAATAGCAACAATAGAAAGGGACCTGGTTTACATTTGGAAATAAGAACACATTAGAAAACAGTTGTGTGATGCTTAAGTGTCCACTCACAGTTAATACCCAAAGTTTTCAGGACTTGAAAACCTAATATTTCAAATCAAATCAAATCAAATGTGCTAGGCTTATCTATTGAAGTAACATACAGAATTCATTAAGGAAGGTTTTAATAGTCATTGGAGACCAACAACAATAATAAATGCTAAGGGTATTCTGTATCATCGGAATTACAGCCTAAAATAGTCTCCACGGTTGTACCCATGACTAAAACATTCCAGGGCAGTATCATAACAAACATTTGTGACTCTGGTTTTCATTTGGTACTGCAGGGGAGATGGTGGCGGCAGGTAAATCACTACTCTACCCTTCCCTACATTCTTTACTAAACAGTGAGTTTGCATAAAAAGATCTATGCCAACAATAAAAGAATGATCTTCCATCAAATGGACTCAAGCAAGATGGACAACCCCTGCACCCCACCTCTTATCATCTGTTAATATGCCCTTTGGGTGAAATTTATAGATCTTCAGAACAGTTCAAGCTTCCCTTTCCCTGGAAGAGTAACAGTATCCATCCGAATTTCTGTCTGGCAAAAAATAAATTGCAGGATGAAAACAGGATAAAAAGATGTGTTCTTACCTGGTCTGCCATGACTTACTCATGGTATTGTTCGCCTGACTCATGGCTAAGAAAATCTTGCACGAGACAACCTAAGTATAGCAGAATCAGTGAAAGATCATGACTATTATCGCTCAGGTTATACTAAAGATCTCTTCAAATGACCCGGGCTTTGTCAGATCGAGATGGTGAGAGCAGTCTCAAATAAGATTGCTTCAGGGTCTTACTGGTGTGGGAGATGCTTGTTATTCTGGGAACTGTGCTTTCTTCTTTCCTTGCATGCGATGTGAAAACACATGCTTCATATCAGCAGAGCGCAGTAAAAGTGAGTCTCCCAGAGGCTGAATGACTGACACGCACGTTCACATCATGCAGATGCATTTATTCAGTGTAGAAGTGAAGGCAGAATCTCCACACCTGCCATTCATAAGAGCCATTTAACTTGGACACAGCTGCATCTTTTTAACCACTTTTATAGCTAAATGATGAAGAGGCTGAAGCCTGAATCTCTCAAACATTTTACATTTTAGTCAAGCTGCTGCAAAGTATCCACAAATATAGATTAGTCAAAAGTTTCTCAAAAACATTAAAAAATCTAATTGTATCCTTTTCTACATTTTGCTTCCACTCAACAACTCACGACGTGATGCAGAGTAAAGTATCGTCCTTGAGTTAACTCCAGCCTCCATAGGAAAGCACTTGTTTTTGCAGTCATGCCCTCTATGGAGATCATGATCATCTGCACAATAAGAACATCATCTACTGAGATCTTCCTGTACAAAAAAAGAATGTTCCGATTTAGTTTAGCTACAGCTCTGATCAGCTTTCCATTTTAAAGGGATAGAAGACGTCAGTTTAGTAGCGTACTGAGAGACTTTTAATAAGAACTGTGTTCCTGGAATGTCTCCCAGTCCTAGTTTTTTGATAGATAGTAAGATGTACTCTCCTCATGCTTGGGAGAGTACCTTCAAAGTCAAATCTAGAGGGTCATTTTTCTTTGCTATCGTAATGGCAGCAGAGTAAGGGATACTCTTAAGTCATGCTGTTACCTTGTTCTGAACTGTAAGGTCTTACTTAGAAGATGTCTTGTCCAGGGAATTATGTGTGGTGTCAGAGTTGGGGTTATGTTGCACAGTGTGACAGCACACAAACAAATCCAACCTCAACATGATCAAAGCAGGGGGGGCGATTCAGGCTGTCTGAGAAGCAGGGGCGTAAAAAAATGAAATGGGACTGGAAGGGCACCCTAGAAGACACTTTTGCTGCCATTTTTTGAACATGGGCGCTTTGAGTCCAGTGATTCCAAGACTCTTTTGCCAGATGGATTGTTTAGCAGTTCAAGAGGTTTAATTTCTTCATTTAGTACAATGCAGCAGCATTTATAATGATGGTAAAGAAAACTAATGAGAGAGTGTCAGGGTAATGTAGGAGAAAGGGGGTTAGGCTAACGAAAAGATGGAGAATGGGAGAAAATGAGCAGATAGGGGCCTGGATCTTTGAAGCATTCAGACAAAGCCTCAAGCATCCCTTTATCCTGTATTTTTTTGCTCCATCACTAGTGAAAGAAGAGCTCTCCTCCGACAGATTCCCTATGGTGCCTCAATCACTGTGAAAAGGCCAGCCTGCCTACTGCACATAACACATGCAAACCCTGTACAAACAAACAGAAGCACACACATGGTTATCATATACATTGTTTTCCCTCAGTGTTTCTCACTCTGTGCAAACTCCCATATGTAAATATGGTGACTTTATGTAAAATGTTGTTTATGGTTTAATACACAACTGCAATACATTAACTACTACTAGCTTCAAGCTTTACAAGCATTTCTGATATAATCTTTTTACAGCACCAGACAACATTAGGTTTAGTCTTTGAATTGAAAGACCTGTGAACCAGTGACAAGAAAAAACACTGCTCTTAGTATTGGTGAACTGATTGGAGCATTTTAAATTTTTGACTACACAAAGCAGTTGTGATTTGCAATGTGCAGATTGTTTTAATTTGCAAGTTCAATTGTTGTGTTTAGATATTTTGGTGAGGTAACCCCTTTTGTGTACATTCAATTCACAGACTATACTTGATAATATCAACCTTCTCTTTCTTTTCTCCTCTTCACCCTTAGACACCTTGTCTGTATCCAGTAACGACGCCCTACACCCAGGCTCTAGCCAGACGCTGGGTCCTCACAGCTCACCAGGACCCAAACGTCCTGGGAACACCTTACGGAAGTGGCTGACCAGCCCAGTGCGGCGGCTGAGCTCCGGCAAAGCTGATGGCCACGTCAAGAAGCTTGCCCACAAGCACAAGAAGAACCGGGAAGTTACAAGGAAGAACATGGACACAATGGCTGGCTCGCAGAAGGACTCCGACGACAGCGCCGCCACACCACAGGACGAGACACTGGAGGAAGTAAGAACAGATAAAGCAGTGGATAACACCACAACACCTGCCAGAACATTCAAGAAGTTTAGGTTCCAACCTAGCAACTGTCAATCATTGTTCTCCTCTCTGTCTCCAGCGAATGCGTAATGAGGGGCTGAGCAGTGGTACCCTGTCCAAGTCTTCCTCATCAGGCATGCAGAGCTGCGGTGAGGAGGAAGGAGAAGAGGGGGCCGATGCCGTCCCTCTACCTCCACCTATGGCCATCCAGCAACACAGCCTGTTGCAGCCCGACTCCCAGGACGACAAGGTTGGTCACGCAGGGCAATCTCGATATATTTAAAATGGGCCAAACATGCTTTGCTTTATTAGCAATATGGTGACGGAGAAATACATGTATAAAATGTTTTGTCAATTAACTAGAGGGAGGTTTATACATGTATAAGATAAGATAACACAGATAAGCACAAAATAAATTGCTATTTGCAGAAAAATTACCCTTTTACACTTGTTCTTTTCAAAATTGCTAATTCCTTAAAATATTTTATCTACATCAGTCTTAATTTCAGCAGAGTTTTGTGTTTGGTTCCATGTAGAGGTCCACATAAAGCTTCCATTAACACATAATAAACTTTTACTTTGGCACTAATAACCTTTCTTGTTTTTCTCTTATTTCCTTGATGGTTGCATGTTCCTCCCTTCAGCATTACGTTGATTTTTGTTCTGCTTCTCTTCTTTCCCAGTTTCCCTATCTCTCCATGTAAACAAGCCACTTCATCTCCACTTTTGTTTTCTTTCTTTGACTAAATGTCATTCCTGTGTATTTGTACTACTGTTGCTGAAGTGGATACTCCATCCATGTGTTGCTGCAGTTGTGAGGTGTTTGTGGGACTAAATGGTGAATTCCCATTAAGTCTGGTTGCCAACAGTTGCCTTTTAAAACATTGTCTGCCACTATGCCTTGGACTGGGCTCTGTTGCAGAAGCAAAGCTTCTTTCTAATGGAGTATTAAGCAACAATGTTTTCTGTATATAAGTTGTTTGATCAATCATGGCGCTCGTGCTTGAAGAGCAGTCCAATCCTAGAGCTTGCCATTGACCTAAACCCTCCTCATAACTGCTAACCCTGTTGACTCCAACTTGGCCCCAGTTAACCCTTTTATTAGGGAGATTACACCCACCAAGTCCTTATTTGGACTTGTGGAATATCGGGGTCCAAACTCAACAATGGTGAGCCTGATCACATTCACAGTAGTAGCTGTTGAGAATGTATGACTCCTCTTCGAATGCAGTTCTGCCAAGTGTTACATGTGTTTACACCTTAACCCTTAACTTTCCTTCTTTCTTCCATTTTCTCTGTCTTTTATCAGTCTGCATCTCGTCTGTCCGCTCGTCCCAACAGTTCAGAGACACCCAGTGCTGCTGAACTGGTCAGTGCCATCGAAGAGCTGGTGAAGAGCAAGATGGTGAGATAAAAATAATAAACAAAACTCACAAGTACATGCAAATGTGGCACATTTATACACAGAAGACTTCTGATAGATTACAAGCACACACACACACACAAACACACACACACACATACACACACACACACACACATACTGGTGTTGTTGACAGAGAATGGCATCATGGCCTAACTAGTCATCTGTCAGGACTGTGATTCACTATGCCAGCTGTCCACTCTTCCAACAAATGGGCATCGCACTGGCCAATATCCCCAACACACATGCCCACTGGCTTACATACAGTAGGGACACATGACAAAGTCAAGTTAATACCATTAAATGAAACATGCTGTCTAAATGAACCACATACTCTAAATACTCTATCAGCTGTTTGTTTTTTAACTCAGTGACAGCTCTTTTTTTCTTCATTCTTCTGTTTTTCTCCCTTTGCACTCTGGTCCTCCTCTCCTTGCCTCTATCCCCGTCTTTCCTCAGTCACTGGAGGATCGTCCCAGCTCTCTATCGGTAGAGCAGGGCGACAGCAGCTCTCCCTCCTTCAACCCCTCCGACAACTCCCTTCTCTCCTCCTCCTCACCTATCGATGAATTGGATGAGCGCAAGTCTGGCTTCTTCAAGAGAAGACAGTAAGTTATAAGCCTGTGTTGTGTTACTGTTTTTATAAACAAAAGCTGCTTGAGTTCAATCAGTTAATCACGTTTGTCTTCATTTGTGTGCTTATATGGAACATTTCTGATGTTCATCCACAGCTGAGTGCATTACATTTGTATTACACAGCAACAATTTCTGTTTTGTGTCTCCCAGTTATGTACTTCTGGAGCTGGTGGAGACTGAGAGAGACTATGTCAGAGATCTGGGATCAGTGGTGGAGGTAAAAAAAGAAGAAGAGACATTTAGAGCTTTCTTTTTGGTCGATGTTTGCTGTATGTTTTACATACGAGTCAACCTTTCTTCCCTCAGGGCTACATGAGCAGAATGAAAGAAGAAGGAGTTCCAGACGACATGAGAGGAAAAGACAAGATTGTCTTTGGAAATATCCATCAGATCTATGACTGGCACAAAGAGTATGCTGGCAGTCTTCTCCAGTTAACTTTCCTTATAATATCCACTACAAGTTTTATTAGAGTTGCGTTATTTACCACAGCGTGAAAACAGACAGCATAAAGTAAAAAATACAGGTTGTACCAAGTTCCTTAGCAGGTTTAATCATGTGTTTCTCTCTTGCTTGGTCACCAGTCTTTTCCTTGGAGAGCTTGAGAAGTGTTTAGAGGATCCTGACAGGCTGGCTCCTTTATTTGTCAAACAGGTGAGGAACCTATTCACATTTGTTTTGCATTACATTTTTTGTTGAAGGGTATAGATTATCAAGTCAATTTTATTGACTATAAAAGAGAGAGCAAGGAAATAATATTTTAAACTGTCATACTTTTTCTCACTTCTAAAAGCTACCTTTTGTTTTCTGGTTTTGTTCCATTTGTAGGAGCGGAGGCTACACATGTACATCGTGTACTGCCAGAACAAACCTAAATCTGAGCACATTGTGTCAGAGTACATTGACACTTACTTTGAGGCAAGATTATTTTTACACCTTCCCAAGCCTATATAATGTTCTCTATGTTATGTGTTTATGTAGAGAGATAATAATATTTGTATCTTTCATCAGGACCTCAAGCAGCGATTGGGCCACAGATTGCAGATTACTGACCTGCTAATCAAACCCGTCCAACGCATAATGAAGTACCAGTTACTACTGAAGGTAATATCTACTGTAGTGTTCTTACTTTGCAGGCTGCATTCACACTAAGTCAAAGTACTTTTCAAATTGATCAACACAATGAACATTGTTCTAAACATTTGATTTCTTTAATAGGATCTTCTCAAAATTTCTAAGAAAGCTGGAGTGGATACGACAGAGCTGGAGGTAATGTGATACCCAGATTGCAGCTAAAACTTTCTTAAAGTAAAATTGTATAATAATCTATTTTTGGTTACACTTTACTTGAAGGTTTCTACATAAGAGTGACATGTGACTGTCATGAACAACTCATAAACATTATAAACAAGTCATTGTCAGTTTATGACGTAACGCTTCTTTTAGTAAGTGTCATTTGGTTTTGTTAGAGTTAGGGTTCATGTGTTATGACTGTCATGTCTTCATGACAGTGTCATGCCACTCTTATGTAGATAACTTCAAGCAAAGTATTACCCATTTTTTTTTATGCAAAGACTCACATTCCAATCCTCTATCCTCTATTGTGTTTACTTGACTGTAATTTGTCTTTTAAAGTTTGTGTTCTCTCATTTTCTACTATAGAAAGCTGTAGAGGTGATGTGTGTGGTCCCTAAGCGCTGCAATGACATGATGAATGTTGGGCGCCTTCAAGGCTTCGATGTAAGACCGCTCTTTAATCCTTTCAGAAGTTTGTGCATGTCTGTGCCTGTCTGTGTATGTGCTTGGACAACTATACTGAATTAAATAAGGCATCAATGTAAATAGTTCACTGTATACCCTGCAGAAATCAATTTTTAATTTCAGTCAACTGCCTCTAGGTGTCAGTGTGCACTAATGTTTGCAGATATGCAGTACTGTAGGTAGTTTGTGATGTATTACACATTGCTTTTGTTTTTGCCAATCTCTTGCCTATTTAAAATTTGATTTATGAAAACTGGAAGTCAAAACGTTGACGGACATGCTGTCCTCCGCTGTCTTTTGATTTTCTTTCTCTATTCTCTCCCTTTTTCTTTAGGGTAAAATTGTGGCGCAGGGCAGATTGCTCTTACAAGACACATTCATGGTGTCAGACCAGGATGGAGGACTTCTGTCCAGGATGAAAGAGAGGAGAGTCTTCCTGTTTGAGCAGATTGTCATCTTCAGCGAGCCCATAGACAAAAAGAAGGGCTTCTCTTCTCCTGGCTACCTCTTCAAGAACAACATCAAGGTAGAGCTAGTTACAGTTAGAGCAAAATAAAAGCTTCCCACAATTGATAAAATTGCACTGTCCATGTAGGGGTTAAAGTGGGATTTGGCAGTTGGTGGAACCCCACAACCTGGGGGGAGGCAGTGCCAACACCACACCAAATTCCATTCTCAAATTTAACATTATAAGTCGTCTTACTACTTTAAAGTTTCTATCCACTACACTAAGGCTACACAATATATCATTTTTTTATCATCATCGCTATATCAACTGGCACAATAAACACATTGTGGAAGGCTGCATCATATCACAAAGGA
>NC_045738.1:2517896-2518350 GCF_008692095.1 Etheostoma spectabile | reverse complement strand
TTTTTTGTGTTAGTTGAAGGAAAATATCAGCAGGAAACAGCACCTTAGGGGTGCCTTTTACAATCAATTCAGTGTTCAATTTGTTCCAAAATAGCATGTTAGAAATTATTTCCTTTAATCTGTTTAAAATTTAACAAGCAATTTGTTGTATCTTAGCAGAATACTGAAAGCAGCAGAAATGCAGACCTGAGTTTATTTTAATGTCTGTTTATTTATCGCAAGTAGTATAGTTTTCGCAATACTCAACAATGTTATTCCATATTTTCCTCATATTGTGCAGCCACTTCAATAAAACTCACTTTTAAAGCTAGTTCACCTGTTACTCTCAAAAACAGTGGTCACCAGGTGCAATTGACAGAAGTAAAACAAAATGATGACTGGTGTGTTAACTGCGTGCCAAATTGCCTCCTAAGTTACCATATGACCTGTTGGTGACAAGCATTTAAAAGGCTTT
>NC_045738.1:2513450-2517886 GCF_008692095.1 Etheostoma spectabile | reverse complement strand
TTTTTTTTTTTTACAGAGTCCGACGCAATTACTCCACATAAAACACACAGGGGCTACATTCACTTCCAGGTTTCTTCACAATGAAGAATAAGGGCAAAACAGAATCACCAATCGATTTTAAACTAACATTCTCTGTGTAGCTCAGTTGAAAACACTGGATATGCATCATGTTACCGTTTCATTCACTACCGAGCCGGTTTGTAACCAGTAAGCTGCCAACAGTGTGATCTTCACCTGTTCAACTGGCTTTACCAAATAGTTGTTCCAGCCCACTTTAACCCCCTTGTCTATGTATTGCATGTTCACATACTGAGTGTACTGTAGTTTATTAATCAAAACACTAATTTTTTCATCATTTCAGGTGAGCTGGTTGGGTTTAGAAGAAAATGCAGACGACCCCTGCAAGTTCACGCTCACCTCCAGATCATCGAGTGGCAGCCTGGAGCGATACACCCTCCATTCAATGAGCCCTGGAGTTAGTCAAGTCTGGGTCCACCAGGTCAGCCAGATACTGGAGAACCAGCGCAATTTCCTCAATGGTAAGAGTATGATGTGCCTATTACTGTGCACACAAAATTACAAACTTACACCAAAATGATGCTGTAATTGGTCCTTTAGTGGAAATGTGCACAAGTAGCAATATTTTTGAGTTTTTAATATTGTACTACATCTTTTTCAATCTCAAATACTGTCTAGTGTTGTCTTAAGGGTTCTGTCTTGATTATTATGAGTTTTTATTTAAATATGCTTTTGTGTCATGAGTGTAATCTTGCCCCTCATCCTCTCCCACAGCTCTGACATCTCCCATAGAGTACCAGAGGAACCACGTGGGTGGTGGCGGGCCAGGCGGTCCACCCAGCAGTAGCAGCAGTAGTACTGGAGGCCTGCCAGGAGGCAGCAGCTCCAACAGTACCTCCAACATGGGTGGGGGAGGTGGCGGCGGTGGCTCTGGAGGATCAGGGAGCAGCTCCTCTTCTCTGTGCGGCCCTCGCTCCCGACCCTCCCGCATCCCCCAGCCATCCTCACGCCTCCCCCAGCCCGTCCACCACCACCATCCCCCGGGCCCTGAGGGGCCCGACAGATCAGCAGGTAGGTGGTCACCCTGCCACCCTCCGTCCCCTCAGTCCCTCCCCTCTAACCCCTACTCAGACACCACCACAAATGGAGAGGTGTTGGCCTCAGAGGTCCCTAAGATGAGGATGCTGAATAGTCCTCATGGAAGTAACAGTAATAACAGTAACAGAGCATCAGACAGCATGGAGGCCAGTGTCAGACCAGGCCTGGGGGGCTATGAAGAAAACCAGACACATCAAACAGCTGGAATACCACAGATGGCTGTGGCTCCTCTTAATTTGCCCCTAAAAAGCCCTCGGGTTGGGACAGTTTCTCCTCTCAATTCACCTCTGTCCCCTGGAGGTGGAGGAAAGGAAGCATTTGTCCCCTCCAGCCCAGCCCATAAAGGCAACTCTTTCTGGGCTATGGTCCCTGCTGTGCCTCCCTCTCCCGCCAGCTGGCCTGGTTCCTTCTCCTACCCCAGTGACTGTGGTGGGGGAGGGGACTCTTTGGGCAGAGGAAGCCATGGGACGCCCTCTCATCGCCGCCACTCCACCCACAGTAAGGAAATAGACCGCATGAGCACCTGCTCCTCCACCAGCGAGCAGTCCATACACTCCACCCAGAGTAACGGGGTAAGATGCCAAGTCGAGGCCCAGGCTTTAGTGAGGCCCAGAGCTACTCACTAGTCACTAACCCCACCCTCACTGACTGGCTGTCCGTCAGTCACCCTGCCGCTGGCTCTGAGAATGGCTTGTACATGCATCGACTACTACACTGGAGATTAACGGCTATCTGAGTGCACTAACTTCACCAACAGTGTGTGTGAGAGAGAATTTTCTGGCACTCCCAGAATGTACTAACAGTGTGGATCTGACTCATAGAGCAGCTGTTGTATCTGCTTTCTTAGACTCTCTGAGCTTCAGTGTGTGTTTGCTTCTCTACTGCAGCTAATAAACACTAACAGTTCCCAAATTATTTAAAAAATATTTTTAAGTCATACTTCCATGGCTATATCGTCGTGCGATAATCAATGATCTCTGGTCAAAACTTTGTCACGGATCAGGAGCTCTTTCACATTGTACCTCCTTTTTTCTTTTAATAGTAAACCTTGAGACTACACCAGCTGCTGTTTGCTTTACTTCAGCCTGCTCTGTCTCTCTTCAAGCTGATAGATTGTCTTCTATATTTTTCTTGGAATATTCTTTACTTCAACTTCACTTTGCTCTTGTGAACACAAAGTTCCGTACTTCAGAATCTGACCTGAGGGTCATAACTTTTGCTTACATCTTCTCAGAACATAACTTCTGTCTTATACAATTACTTATTAGTTACCACTGTAGATGTAAATGATTGCCTTACCCATTTATATGCAAGATAAATAAAATAATTTCGCAATGCTACCTGCATGCATCAAGCATAATAGCAAGGTCATTTGTGTGTGTAACCATCGATCAAATCCTGCATTTGATTGGTGTGAGGCTACTGATACACTTCTATACTCTTCTTGTTTAGCAGTGTGTGTGTGTGTGTGTGTGTGTGTGTTTTGTTGATTTGCGTGCATGTGTAGTCTAACGTCGTGATTTGTTTAAACAGCGTTGTGTGTTTAAGTCTAAAGTTTTACAATCTTCTTTGACAGAGTGAAAGCAGTAGCAGCAGCAGTGTGTCCACCATGTTGGTGACCCAGGACTATGTGGCAGTGAAGGAGGATGAGATCAGTGTGGTGCAGGGTGAGGTGGTCCAAATGCTAGCCAGCAACCAGCAAAACATGTTCTTGGTGTACCGAGCCTCCAATGAGCAATGCCCTGCCGCTGAGGGCTGGATCCCTGGCTATGTATTAGGACATACCTCATCCTCCATCACACCCGAACTCCCTGAAGGAACCATCAAGTAAGGAAATGAGACAACCAGCAAGTGCAAATGTCAGAATTCATCATAATTATGCAAAAGCGGAATAGAAACTGAGACTGGTCTTGTTTTCTTTAGAAAATCATTATCATGGCACACAGCACTCCGCATCCGCCGAAAGTCTGAGAAAAGAGACAAAGAGGGGAGAAAGATGGAAAACGGCTATCGTAAGTCTCAGGACGGCCTGGCCAACAAAGTCTCTGTCAAGGTAGATTGTGAAATCATTTTTACAAACCCAATTAATTTGCTCTTCACATTTTTGTTAGTGCAAAACATCTAATGTCGTCCTTACATTTTCATTGCAGCTTCTAAATCCCAACTTCATCCATGATGGTATGTACACATTGTTCCTGTTAAGCGAGGAATGGATGAGTGTGTGCATGCGGGTGTGTGTTAAAACGATCAAGGAAACCTAAAGAGAGAACAACCCAATAAACCTTAACAAATCTACATGCTTGAATTTGGACCTTAAGGTCTTTTAAAATCTATCCCGTCCTATCATGGGACAACCTATAACTTCTATGTAATGTAATGTATAGCAATGTGGAGTTTAGCTGATTTGGGATTCAAGGTTCGGACTTCTATTCTTTCTCTCCAGCTCTTCCAGACTTCATTATCCCTGTTAGGGATGTAGCATGTGAGGGTGGCGACAGTGTTACTTTCAAGTGCAAAGTGTGTGGTCGCCCCCGGGCCACCGTCACTTGGCGTGGACCAGGCAACAACACTCTGAGCAACAATGGACAGTACAGCATCACTTACAGGTGACAGCATAAATCTAGACTCAAGTTTGAAGTGACTTAATTAAAGCATCACATTCATGGGATATAAAGCCATATTTCTAAGAAATACAAAATGCTACTGCACTTTTGGCCATTCACAAGAAAATCTCCGGTTTGCATAATGCAATGTGATCAGTGTTATAACCTTTCTCTCTACAGTGAGACAGGAGAGGCAGCTCTCCGTATCCTGGGAGTGTCTGTAGAGGACAGTGGTGTCTACACCTGTGTTGCCACAAACGTAGCAGGCTCTGTCACTTCCTCCGCCAGCCTCAGAGTCTCAGGTGAGAGCCCTGTCATTATATAAACCCTTTAACTATTCATTTTCCAGTGATCTAACTGGGTTTGTTCTGTCAAGCTAAATTATTGGGTACATTGTTGTACCTACACCACCTCAGGTAGGGTTTGAACCAGTGAAACTGTACATATTAATTTAGATTTAATTTCTGTTAAGCAACCAAGAAAGAAAAAGTCCTACTAAGTCCTAATAGATGCTTTAAAAAAGCAAGCACATCATTGTACTTAATCAAATATAATTATGTTCTCAGTAACTACTGATGATGGCAGTGAAGTACTCTGGAAAAGCAGCTTTGAGTCCCACTACACAGAGATCACTGAGCTAGGAAGGTAAGAATGTGCCGATTACCCCCCCCCCCCTTTTTATTTGAACTTGTATTGTTTGACTCTTCCTTGACCACA
>NC_045738.1:2504046-2513438 GCF_008692095.1 Etheostoma spectabile | reverse complement strand
CATTCTCAATATTACTGACATTGTTACCAGTTGCATTAATAGTAGGAGTTAGGTGGTTTTGAAGTAGAACTAAGGGTTTTTGGAAGAAGAGAAATTTTAAATTTCTTGCTAACTGACTAAAATACCTACTATATTATGACTTAGGCTTATCAGACAAATGCAAGTGCATGTATCCTCCCCCATTGATTGGACTGTTAAATCCAGTCCAAGCAAATACACTATAGTTACAGTAAATGGGAGTGAGAAGACAAAATAATGGTTGTCAAAATTTTAAGTAAAGCATTCATTAAATGATTTAAAGGTGTACCTGAGATCCAGAGAGAAGAAAATGAAACAT
The DNA here is from genome assembly GCF_008692095.1 of Etheostoma spectabile. NCBI lineage: Eukaryota > Metazoa > Chordata > Actinopteri > Perciformes > Percidae > Etheostoma > Etheostoma spectabile. The sequence goes on along the minus strand of NC_045738.1, from coordinate 2,513,101 downwards.
ACATATTAAATAGGTATTTATATATTCTTCTAACCCTCGCTTGTGCTCCCCAGGGGCCGGTTCTCAGTGACTAAGCGGTGTGACCAGAGAGGGAGTAAACGGACAGTTGCAGTGAAACACATTAACAAGAAGCTGCTGCGTCGAGAGCAGGTGCTGCAGGAGGTCAGACTCCTACAGACTCTGGACCATCCCAACCTGGTCAAGCTGCTGGACACGTATGAGACGGCCAACAGCTACGTACTTGTACAAGAGATGTAAGCACAGTTGTGTTTCCCTGTGGCTGTTGTGACTCCGCATTGTTTTACAGATGTATTAAAAAAATGTGAATTTCAAGTCTCCAATGACGTACAAATGCAATATATGTTTGTGTTTATAGGGCAGACCAGGGACGTTTCCTGGACTATGTAGTGAGCTGGGGCAACCTTACAGAGGAGAAGGTGGCTCTCTACCTCAGAGACATTCTTGAAGCTCTCCACTACCTGCACAGCTGGAGGATAGCACACCTTGATCTCAAAGTAAATACATATTCTGAGATCAGTGTAGAGCTAAATGATTAGCATATTAGTAGTAGTTAGTTAAGGATCAGTTAAGTAAGAGTCAGCTTACAACAATAAAAGCTGAGTCTCAGTTTGGCCCAGTGGCGGTTCTGCTGTTAAGAACAATGTTTTTTCTTGCTCCCACAGCCAGAGAACATTGTGGTGGAACATGCGTCTTCCCAGCCAGTGATCAAGCTGACAGACTTTGGCGATGCCGTTCAGCTGAGCCCTTCCTCCTTCTACATCCATCCTCTCCTGGGGAGCCCAGAGTTCTCTGCCCCTGAGCTGATCCTGGGTCAGCCTGCCTCACTGATGTCTGACCTTTGGAGCTTAGGTCTGTAACTAGGCACAATAAGTTTGTAACTTCTATATAACATCATAAGAAACATATTAATAATAAAATAAAATTACAATTAATAGTTTGGTAATATACTGTATGGTGCAGGTGACTTGATAAACATAACCCATAATTTTCCTGCTGCAAACTGATTGACTGACCGACCTATTTTATTGATTTGTCTACTGGGATATTGACTGGATGATTTCTACAGGGGTGGTGACCTACGTTGTACTTAGTGGCGCCTCTCCCTTCCTGGACGAGAGTTTGGAGGAGACGTGTCTCAACATCTGTCGCCTGGACTTCAGCTTCCCCGAGGACTACTTCCAGGGTGTGAGCCCAGCTGCCAGGGACTTTGTCCGCCTGCTGCTCCACGCCGAGCCAGAACGGCGGCCCTCCGCAGCGTCCTGCCTGCAGGAGCCCTGGCTCCAGCCTCGAGGTGTGATAAACTTTGACACTGGCCATGCCACCATAAACCATACGCAGCAACCGCCGCTGTCAACATCTCCGAATCATCACACCTCACATCTAGATACCTCCAGACTCATTTCCTTCATCGAGAGACGGAAACACCTGAACGATGTGCGGCCCATCGGCACCATTAAGGCCTTCCTTCACAGCCGCCTGCTCAACCACATGTAACGCTTCACTAGGTAGATGTGACAGCACCATGTACTGGAGGGCCCTGTATCTACATTGTTGTGGTATAACAGGAAGTCCTGCCTGGCCACCAAACTATGGAGGATGGGTAACATGTTGAGCTGTGTTACTGAGAGGACCACCAGCAACTTTTCCAGAATTATCACCTTTTCCTTCACCAAGCCACAAAAGTCCTGCTGCTGCTGACTGAGCGACTCTGCTGATAAACCCTTTGACTCTCCCCAACTCCCCTCCTGAACACACCTTGGCATGTTGTCATTATGCCTGCACAACAAATGAACTGCTGGAATCAGTTTGAGCTTTCAAACCTTGACTTAGCAGGGAGAGAAAACCGAGCTTTCTCAACAAGCTAGTGCTAGTGCAACCAGCGCTAAACAGAGAAAAAATGATACTGTATAATAAGAGAAATTCAGGCTGCTTTCGGTTGAACACAAGAAGATGTTTTTTTGTAATGAGAGATTACTTTTTGTAAAAGAAACCATGTACAGTGAGGAAACAGAGAACTGTCTTTATTCACACCTTTTGGAAAACAAAGGTGAGTTAGTACGTCAAATAGAAACAGGAGTGTGAACAAAGTGGCACCCATCAGCAGGGGCCACTTATTCCAGAATAAGATAAAGACCAAAACCATGTTTTCCACAAACACATTATAGCTACATTCAGTGCAATAGTTTGCTTATCTTTATGTCCCTGTTCAGTTTAAAAGGTATAATTTTTTCAGTTTGTGACACTAAGAGAGACTAAATTAACTTCAACGAGCTGTTAGGCAAAGTTTCTCCGGTTTTTACCTGCATTCGCCTTATTTGTAAATAACGAATTCCTGCCTTTCATTATCATTTTGAAGAATTTGTCTCAAATGAACAAAAGCTATTTAATTTGCAGAGTATTAGTGACTCCATACAGTTTGTTAGGTAAGTCGCTTCCTGCGGACCCTCAGCAGCTGGATTTCACAATGAACAAACCGCTACTATAAATGCACTCGTATTTTGCATTAATTCCCATGTGCAATGTTGCAGCTTTAACATTTATGCAACTATTTATGAAGACTTTGTGTTGTAGCCGTATTCTTAAAAAGGCATGTACGTACCTGGTACTGCGATAGATGTCTGTATTGTGTTAACTCTTCTGTATTAAGTTCAGTATTAATATCTGCAAAACCTTCCAGACAAGAGGCGGGTTTTCAGAAATAATGTATAAAAAATATGTGTATCTATAAAATATAGGCACTTATGCTTTGTCATTGTTCTGTTTTTTTATTTTCTGTAACAATACCAAAGTTGAGTATGCTTTCTTTTCCTGCTCAAAATGTTTTTATTTTTATTTCTCATGTTAAGTTATAACAGACCACACTGAACCAGGACATGTCAGTGTTACACAGGTTCAGTCTGGATTTATTTATTCTTATTGTTATAAGAAATTGTTTGTCTTTTTTCAAGCTGTGCACAAAGTGGTTTGCTGTGTGCTTTTGTTTGGCTTTTGTAGGTAGATACTGGTGTATGGCGCAAGATTTGTTCCAGTTGGACATCATAAGACCGACTGGGTTGACATTTTTACCAAGCAATAGGTCTGGAAAAATGTGTCATCGTGGACCATTCACTATGGACTTTAATTTATTGGAGTATGCATTATACCTTTTAGAAGACACACAAATATTGTACCACCAACAGTTCAAATGTATCCCTTTGATAAATTCCATTCCGCATTAACAGGTATCTGCTGTGAAAGAGGTCAGTTATTTTCATTTGAATAAGTTGATGTATATCAGTTACAAAGTTGTTAAAAACTTTTTTTTTAAGTGCCAGTTGAGGGAGCCAACTTAGAGAGTTGGGTGGAACTTAAAACGTACACATTTTCTTATTTTATCTGAAGGTTGTAAGAGTTAATATCTGATTTAATGTTAAACAAGTCAATAACATGTTGAGTCAAATGACTGTCGTCGGTCTGTACAGTCTTTCATTTTGTGTCATTTTTATTTATTGGTGTAACTAGGTTTCCTAAAATCATGCTGTTAATCGGTTTATCAAGTTCTCTTAAAGCCTATTTCATCAAAGAATATGATCTAAGTAATAACATGCCTTTGGGAAACCCGGCCTATACATGATGTAAAGATGTACAGAGAGGGTCGGGCAGTTTGCCCACACCCAGGATGTAAACCTCTGAACTATGTCATATTTTAAATACACATAGAGCAAAACTGCAGCAATGTCATTTTGAATGTCTTATTATGACTTAGTTTTACTTTTGCATGTATATTTCTTTGTACAGAAGATTGTGTTTACATGTTACTAAGTGTTGTAAATATCTTATTTTGTCCTGTTATTTTGCCATTAAACGTACAAGGAACAACTGGTGTCGCCGCAACTTTTGCGTACACATACAGTACACTGACATACACCCACACATGATAATGTCTGCCTTGAAACTAGTATTCATTCATTATTTTCCATGACCTTTGAGAGAAGTTTGAGACCATGCTGTTTTCCTGGCATGAGTAAATGGCAGGGGAAACCCCGGCACAACAGTCAATCTAAATGAATCAAAGCAGCAATTAAGATCTTCTCTACGGTGACATAAAGGCTTTTTTTCACACTGAATATTTATTTTCGTTTTGAACTAGGAGCCGTCAGAAAAGCAACACCGGCTTATCGTGTAGTTTACCGGTGACCATGATAATAATATGTAGGGCAATGGGGGAAAGTCCTTTTGTTTCCAAAGTGAAAAGCAAGATGATAAGACAAAAACAAGAAGAAGACGCGCACTGTAATACTAAGCAAAGGTATTTACTCTGATCAAGATCTGTGTCTGTGATAACCCCTGAAAAAAAAAGAACAAGAGAGTAGGAGTTCTGATCTTATCTGTCCTCTGCAGATGCTGCTACTGTGCATGAATCAGTAGACCGTACACTTTCCCCACCTCCTCAAAACACATCTTACACCAGCTACACTACATCAAAAGACAGAAGTTACCAAAAAGACACTTTTTTATGCTTTGATGCACTAATGATTATTTTAATCCGTACATGTTTTCTTGAAAGACACCACAGAAACAATGTATTATTAGGATGTAATATATTTTAGCCTTGTAAATTGAATACATTTAAATATTTCCAAAATTGAAGCTTTGTTCATTTGTTTTACCAGTTCACTCACAACACCGGAACTAAATATGTACACGGGACTGACATCTTCTTATCAGGTGTGAAATATGTGTTGTTTTTCTCTGCAACAGCAGCAGCAAATATTTTGCATGAAACCACAGAACTGATGTTTGTCAAAAGTTCATATTCTCAATCACACACAAGAGCTGTTAAGTGTAGAGGCGGAGCATCCTGGAATGGTGTCTCTTTTGTTATGGTTTAACAAATCTGATTGGTCTACCAACAAATGCAGAACATTTCCATTATTGATTATCTGATTTCTTTGAGCATTTCTTCCAGCAGTGAGACAATATTTCCCCTTTGTTAACAGCTCATCTACAGTGGCTTCTGGGTAATCTTCTGTCTTTGTCACCCACTGAATTCAGCTTTCACTCATACACCAAAATGGCCGACACTTGTTTTCATGGAATAAACCAGTGAAACCCTGAGAAGCGCTGGGATCACCGAGATATCAAATCATCTAGGCTTATGCCATTAGTTTTTCTCAGCATGTTCTGAAAAATACTTAGTCATTTAAAACGATGTGATTGTCACCTACACACACGCAGTATGTACAGTGAAACTATTATCAAATGTACAGTACGCCCTCTTTTCAACCAGGTTCTGCAACACCACTTGATGGCACTAGAGAACTGATTGAATGGTTTATTAATCACCAGTGAGAATAATAGACAATGGGAGGGCAGTCTCTCACATTGTGGACAACAACAGAAACCAACAAGTTTCCATTGTTAGATTTCCAAGTAGTAAAACAGGAATATTACACTTTCCGACAGCACCCTCAATTATAATAAGTTGTAAATGTTACTGCAGTACTCTGGAAAATTATTCTGGGATCTCTTAATTTTAAAACTCTCGTTTAAAAAGTCAGTTAGTTACACCATTGGTCAGACTGAGTGATGACGTTGGTCCAGTTGCAGCTTCCTCATTGGCCGTCAAAAGACTCCCCCCAACTCGCGTGTGCGTAAAGTTAAAACTCTGTTTAGATTAACCAGAGATGGTTTAGTACAAAGCCTATAGAGGATCTTTGGATAAACTACATTATACTACTAAATCATCTTTAAATAGAGCTATCTGAAAATTAACGCATGCCTTGAAACACTTGATGGCAAGGCCGCACATGCATTTTATGATATTCATTATGCAGCGGGTCTGTTTTATAAAGAAATTTAAATTAAGTAGGCCATATTTACATCCGCCTTGGCATAATTGTTATTTGTGTGACATGTAGAGTGGGGATGTTGTGATGTTTTTAAATATAGTTTACACTATGCATAGAGGTGTTTACGTAGTTGCCAATCCAAGATAATAACAGGAGTTGTTACATATTCCATGAACATGTACCATTTTGGTTACATGTGGAATGAAGTCTGAGTCTTTCTGTCACTGCAAACCTTCAATTTCCTCCACACTCCCAATTGCGATGCATTGCTATATATATATTAATAAACCGTGGAAACGATCGTGCAACGTAAATCGTCGTAAAACAGGATTATCATCCGTGTATGCGTCTTCGAAGATTTTGCGCATGCGCATGTCAGATTGCAGGCAGCACAGATCGCGTACCCACAAATGCACCACCACCCGGCCAGCACGCTAAGTGAAGCAAATCTGGGTGTGGCTAGCATGCTAAAATGCTAAAGTTAATCAAGAGTATATGGCTGCAGCCTGCAGCATCCCATCTCGTCCGTCCCGTCTCATCCGGTCCCGTCTCATACGGAGGTGTGTCCAACGGTAAATCCAGAGGGTAAAAAATGCGAAATCGCGAATAATTTTCCAGATGGATGGTTCTGTTGACAAGATAAATGCAGACTATCGTCTGGAATAAAATAAACCTGCGTCAACTATCATGCTAATGAATAAAATACTTTTAATATTTGGTTTTAACGTTTAGTTAAAAAAAAAAAACCCAAGAGAATCCTTGCGTACAGGGTCGCAGGTCGGACTCGAACTAGAGACCGCTGCATCGAGGAGCTACCATCTAATTATGGACACCCGCTCTACACACTGAGCTATCGGGGTACTTAAAAAGAAAAGAAACACTAAATATTTAAATGATTTATTAATTTGTGTGATTGCCGTTACTGTTAAATTAAAAACAAAAAATATTGAAAGTATTTTATTCATTTATGATTGCCGTTACTGTTTAGGTAACGGCAATTTAAAACTAAACATGTACATAAGATAAATGCAGACTATCAACTGATGAATAAAAACACTTAAATACGTGTTCGTCTATAAAAAAATGCAATGATAGGCAAACTAAAAAAATCCTTCATAGCTGCAACTTTGATTTAAGTTAGGTTTGGTTTTATTTCTTTCCCCCTTTCATACAATACAACACAAAATACATAGAACCGCTGTGGAAGAAAAATACAATCGCATCCTGGCCCAAGACCGGGGCAGCAGAGATACGCAGTCGAATGCAGGACGGGTCCCAGAGACCGAAGGCCATGCGCGTAGTAGAAAACTACAACCGCATTCTGCCCTGGGTCCCAGAGACCCGACCGCATTCTGCCCCGGGTCCCAGAGACCCGACAGCATTCTGCCCCGGGTCCCAGAGACCCGACCGCATTCTGCCCCGGGTCCCAGAGACCCGACAGCATTCTGCCCCTTCCCAGAGACCCGACCATTCTGCCCCGGGTCCAACCCGACCGCATTCTGCCCCGGTCCCAGAGACCCGACAGCATTCTGCCCTGGTCCCAGAGACCCGACCGCTTCTGCCCGTCCCAGAGACCCGACAGCATTCTGCCCCGGTCCCAGAGACCCGACCGCATTCTGCCCGGTCCCAGAGCCCGACAGCATTCTGCCCCGGGTCCAGAGACCCGACCGCATTCTGCCCCGTCCCAGAGACCGACAGCATTCTGCCCCGGGTCCCAGAGACCGCACATTCTGCCCGGTCCCAGAGACCCGACCGCATTCTGCCCCGGTCCCAGAGACCGACAGCATTCTGCCCCGGGGTCCCAGAGACCCGACAGCATTCTGCCCGGGTCCCGAGGCCGACAGCCGAGGCAGCGACTGTAGCCTAGAGCTACAGTCGAATGCTCTCGCCATGCTGATAGCAGTTATTTGCAGCAATGTCCCAGTAGTGTGAAAACAATATAGATATACAATTAAGTCTTGGAAAGAGTGTAACATGTTTATTTTCGTAGTCTTGTTGTTGTGTGTGCAGATCGTGGATTGTATCCCTCCTCAGGAGATCCTGCCGTTAGTCGCAGAATCGGCTGCGTCGCTGATGCAGTTTCATCAGATGTGCCACGTTAATATGGAACAACACAAGCATAACATTCAGAAATGAGCAAACTATGTATGGCAAATGGTTCTTTACAGTTTTTTAACTTTTTTTCAAATTGATTGCAACAAATGTGGTCACGAATTTACCCGTGACTCCATCTGGAAAATTATTCGCGATATCGTAATTTTGCCCTCTGGTTTTACCGTTGGACACACCTCCGTATGAGACGGGACCGGATGAGACGGACGACGAATGGGATGCTCCAGGCTGCAGCCATACCCGTCTCAAGTTAATGGTGGATCCTCCAGCGGTGGGCGGGTTTGTGAGGAAGAACTGGATCATACACAGAGACACTGAGTGGACTGGACATGTCATGCATTGAGAATGAACGAGCAGAGAAGTTGAAGGTGGAGCCTATTGAGGAGGACTTCCGGTGCGGACCCACACAATGACGTTCTAATAGGTTGGTAATTTAGATAAACTGGTGCTGGTTGTGGTTGTAACCGCTGTTTAATATGTGTGGATGTAAATCTCTGCAGAGGAGATTGTTAATCTTGCTCTGCGTGTGTGTGTGTGTGTGTGTGTGTGTGTGAGTGGGGGGGGGCTGTGGAGTTGTTATTGTATAGTGTACATGTTGGTGTTGGCTACATTGTCATTCTACTGTTGATTCATGTGGCTTAATATTGCTTGTTTGTAGAGATTAATGCAACATATTCATGTTAAGAATAAAAACCAAAGAATGCGTACTTCTGTTTTATTTTATAATATTTTATTAAACAATATTCTGACACAATTAAAGATAACTTCAACATTTCAAAAACGTGCTTGTTTTGGCACGTTCAGTCACATATATCAGCATGACTGTTGTGACGAAAAAACAGATGCTAAAATATAATGCTTCTCTTCACAATACAATAGAGACAAGCTTTTTAAACAAATAATGATCAGTTAAGATTAGGGCTGTAACGATACACTTAACCCCAGATTCAGTTTGTATCACGATATTTGACTCACGATTCCATAGACGACTAATCTAATGGTAATTTAGCCAGCTAGCTTGCACACTTCTGTCTGTCTGCCTCAGTCTCCCGGCGATGCGAGGCTTCAGTCGGGATGAGAGTTGACAACAG
>NC_045738.1:2494834-2504036 GCF_008692095.1 Etheostoma spectabile | reverse complement strand
ACATCCAGAGTCAGCCCCCAGCCAGCTAGCAGCCATCCACTATCATTACAGCCCCGTCCCAGGGACACATCCCCAGTCAGCCCCAAGCCAGCTAGCAGCCGTCCACTATCATTACAGCCCCGTCCCGGGGACACATCCACAGTCAGCCCCAAGCCAGCTAGCAGCCATCCCCGTCAGTACTTAACGCCGGTGCTAAGGACGCTAACGGCAGTTTACTGAACCGTCGGGAAACAGCCCCAGGCACTCGAGTCAGAACAGCGCCCATTCGTAACGTTACACCTTTACAGGTTACCATCTTTACAGCAAGCTTAATTTACCAAGCAGAATGGGGATAAGGGGGATAAAAGGACTAATAGTAATTTAAAGATATGGTAGCAGGGTGGCCTCCAACTCACCCAGTAAGAGGGTTCGCTGAGTCCTGCGGCGGCGTGGGGTTTGAATCCAACCTGCTGCCCTTTACTGCGTGTCATCCCCCATCTCTCTCCCCCTTTCCAGTCTATGCACTATCACTATAATAAAGGGAAAAGTCCCAAAATAGAATATAACCTTTAAAAAAAAAAATGAAGGTATGGTAGCACTGGATCTGGACAGGAAGGATAACTCTAGGAGTTGGAGGTTTGCGGATCTGAGTGTCCCAATTTCACTTTCACATTGAATATCGTTACAGCCCTAGTTAAGATACCATGATACCCTTGATAATACTATAAATGGTAGGATAAGATCTGGGAGGGGAAAGTGGAAGTCAACACTCATTACCACCACTGAGGTGCCCTTGAGCAAGTCCCTTAACCCCGACTGCTTCAGTTGATCAGACTGTTGTTGGACTGGGCAGCTTCCTGGCGTGAATGTGGAACTGTGTAAATGTGATCAGTGGAGCATTGCACTCAGTATACTCCCCCAGAATAAACAAATAAAAGTGCAAAATGCTGGAGATATTGTACGATGTAATTCAGCAATGGCTGCAATTCACAATTATTTTCATTGTTGATTAATTAACTAATTGATGAATTTTTGCATTTCTATATTCAGCCAGTGAAAATGTTGAAACTACCCCACCTGGAAAATATGATTCGCTTTACTGAATACTACTGTCATTAATGAGAATGTGTACTTTTAAAGGGGCACTTCACCATTCACTTCATTATATCATTTATTACTGAAGGTTAGACCTTAGGGTGTGAAAACAGTTGCCTGTCTTGGCTGTCTTGGAGTTTTATTTCAAGAAATATATATATTTTGTTTTTAGATTATTTTTTTGGGGCATTTTCAGCCTTTATTTTGATAGGACATAGCAGACATGTAAGGGGAGAGAAAGGGGGAATTAAAGCAAAGGGCCGCTGGCCGGAGTTGAACCTGGGCTCGCTGCATAGAGGAGTCATATATGCCCTCTATATATGGGCGCCCGCTCCACCAACTAAGCTATCCAGGCGGCAAATTTTTTTTTTTGCATTTTGACATTATGTGGGTTACAGTAAGGAAATGCATTGAGGGGGGTTGATGTTTAACAATGGTGCCCAACCTGAATCTAACCGAGGATGTTGCAATTAGGATATGGTATGCATAATATCCACTTGGCTGGTCAGTCTGCATGATAGAATTTAGAGTATAATGATTTGAAAATTACCTGTTTTCGTGAAATGTTGATTAAAATTGATTAGACATTTTGCAGAGATATTTCCAAAATTTGACAGCACAATGCTAATTTTTGCACAGAGACTGCAAAGATTAAACTGACAACACATACTTCCTCTTTGTTTCATGTTGTGGTTTTCTCTAGGTTGAGGTGAGGTGCTGTTACAGTTGCTTTGAAACTTGCAATACTTTGGTTTCCAGCTGCACTGGGCACCTTTTGCTGTGCAAAAGTTTTTCTATTTTCTTTAGCTATTAGCTATGTGTACCTATTTGTTGCACTTCTCTTAATGGTGTTTGCCCGGATTGACTGCAAGGAACTGGTCGGCATCTGAGTTTGTCTCTCTCTAAAAAAAGAGAAGACAAAATGTATTTCGGGACAGTTTCTTACCTATTATAAAATTGCTTCAACTCTGTTAAAGATCTTGCATATCCAGAACGATACTTATTTGGTCTATAGCACTTATACAAGTATAAAGATATATATCTTTACACACAGGTAAACTGTGTTTGCATGTTACTTTATTACAAAATCCTGTGTCTCTCAAGCTGACACATTGTCACGCTGTATTTTGTCATATTGAACTGAAGTCCTAAAATAGCCCATAAGAAATGCAAATTACCACAAGAAATGCCCTCATTGTGCAGATGACCACACAGACAGAAATATAGTAACAACCCACCTTTATACAGTATATGGAACACACTTTACACAGTAGTGCTCCTCTCGTCCAGGCTGGTGGTCTGTGAGTAGACTGACCCATTGATTCTGTCCTGGGGTATGCAGACTTTGACCATCTGACACAGCCTGCAGGGAGACTTGTTTATCAATCTTAGCAGGTGCCTCCTGAACTTCTCCCCAACAAACACATACAGGATGGGGTTGAGGCAGCTGTGAGAGTAGGCAATGGCCTCAGTGACTTGTAAAGCCAATGTGATGGCTTTGCTGCTTTCACATTCTGTATAGATGTGCAATAGCTCCAGTGCTTTGAAGAAGGATGCAACGTTGTAGGGGATCCAGCAGCAGAAGAAAACAACTACCACTATGAGAACTAAACGGATCGCTTGTTTCTTGGATGACTGGCTGTGCAGCAGCCTTTGGACAATCTGTGAGTAGCAGAAACCCATGATGACAACCGGGACAAATAAACCCAAAAAGTTCATTTTAAAAAAGCAGAAGATGCTCCAGATGTGAGAGTTGGATAAAGTGGTGTCGTCATTCGAAGTTGCTGTGGGATACACAGGGTAGCAGAAAAACTGAGTCCCATTAGTATTCACTCTAGGCTGCTCTTTGAGGAAGATCAATTCGGGGAAAGAAGACAAAAACCCAGCCAACCATGTCACAGCCGCTGCGATTATTCCGAAGGACCTTGTCCGTACTCTCATAGCGTAAACGGCATGTACTATAGCCAAGTACCGGTCAATGCTCATTAGAGTGATGAAAAAGATCCCACAGTAAAAAACAATATTATAAATACCAAGGACCGCTTTGCACATAGCATCCCCAAACAGCCACTGGTCCCGGGCTTGGTGGGCTAGGAAGGGAAGGGTACACACCAAGAGAAGGTCAGCAATAGCCAAGTTTAGGAGGCACACGTCGGTCATGCTGCGGAGTCGCACGCCACAAGTAATGACCCAGAGGACCAAAGAGTTACCCAGAAGGCCCAGGAGGAAGAAAATGGCATAGAGGGTGGGAATAAAATTGGCCCCATAATGCTCATACACACACCTCCCGAAGTCACCATCTGGGTATTCATAGTAGCTGTAGTATTCTGGGAGGGTTACAGTGACGATATTGGTGAAGGTTGTTGTAGTAGAGCTGGTAAGAAACAGACAGAGGAACAAAATCAGCAAGGGGAAGTGAATGATTAGGATGTTCCAATTATTTCAGGTCAGTTTATTGACAATCTTGCTTGACATAGCTATTGGGAGGAAGTAAGATAAGCTGCACTGTTAAATAAAAGCAATGAGAATAATGTAGTTTTGTTCTTGCAACCCAATTCAGAAATGCATGTCATTAAAATAGATGGTAGGGCAAACTACATATTAGAAATAAACTACTGGATTAAAACTGAAATCCTTAGCTAGAGGCTTATAAAAAGTATTATACTATACTAAAAGTAAAGTGCAGCAGTGGAAGCTTGGGAGGCACAGACTGGAAAAGAAGCCACATAGAGTTCATGACAAAGTGATTTAAGCATTAAAGAACAAAATAAAGTGTTATGTGTATAAACTGTAGGTTTAATCTCACCTTGGTAAGTCTTCTGGATTCTCATCCATTCCGCCAAAAGCAACAACAGCAGGGATGGTTGTAGACATGGCGAGCTTGCTGGAAAAAGAAAAAAACATGACCTACTTTCTGAAGAAAAAAACAATAGAGCAGCACAGATCAGATTTCTTTTTACAATTTAAACACAGTCCACCCCTGTTATGAAACGGCTGAAATTCCATGCTTTTTCGGTTTAAACGGCATACCCAAATTAAAAGTGGTACAGCTCCCATATACTTTGACACTCTGGGGTATGCTTGATGTCATTGGAAAGGTAACACTTTCAAGTTTTGTTACAAGTGTCAGGGTGGGATATTAGCACCCGCCACCAGCCACTGGCGGGTACTTTTTCAAAGTGGCGGGTGACTTTGCCTTGTCTACCAGCCACAGTGGCGGGTGGAGTGGTTTTCAGCGCTAGTCCGTGACATCGGTTTAAAAAATGTGGCAACATATTCCTGGTGTGAGGAGGCCCACTGCCGAGCCAACTGTTGAGGGCGAAGTAAAGAAAAAGAGAAGGTACTTTTTCAAATAAGTGGCGAACGGAAAACAAGGGAATGGTTAGCTTACTAGGGTTAGGCGATGTCCCCTAAATTGGCAGTTGATCAGACAGACATTCAAATGCCCTCTGTAAATAGACAGTATTACATGCTGGCGCTGGTAGGAGCAGCACATTACAACCTGATCTACTTTCACTCAACTACGGTGCCATAAAGTCTAGACCCAATCAGATCTCCGTGATCCGCATCACGACAGTACAGAGGAATGTTTGCCTTTAACAGAGCGACAGTAATTACATCATTACTGAGATTAAACTATATTCTGGGTTTTATTTGCACTTAATAACGCATTCCATAAACAGAAACAACTCTTGCAGCGCACATGAACAAATGCGCTATATTAGCTCATACATAAAATAGCACCCTCGTAAATTAGCCTCCTGTTTCTAACGTCAGCTGTAGAATGGACTGATGACCATCATCAATGCATCTTTTCGAAATAGCAATTTGTAACAGATAAAAGACGCAGGAGGATAAAAATTCCTGTAACACTTTTTTATGATGCCCATATCTATAATGTATAATAAACATGGCCACGGAGAGTAAGTTATAATCACATTATTATGCATTATAACACTAATCATGTTTTATAAAAGATTAGTACAGGTATAGTACCCTATGACCCTTGTGAAAATCATGATACTTGACCTTACAAATCACTATGAAAGACTTTTATAATGTATAATAAAAAATAAATTATTATTAAAGCATTAAGAATATATATGAGTTCTTAAATATAATTAATTATAATTATACAGTGCTAAGCAGATTATAATGCATTATAAGTATTTTTACAATGCATTATAGGCACGGGCGTAAGTTAGGACTGTAAGTTATATGGAAACTTAACTGACAGTAATTATTCTTCCTTTTCTCTTATTGAGTGTTTTTTTAAAATGAAGAATTAATATAGCATCACTGTCTTTAAAAGCCATTTGTAGGATAAAGTAAAGTCTAAGCCTATTGCACATTGAATTAAAATACTTGAAATGTATTGTGTCATAAACCTAATAGCCATAACTAATGTAATAGCTGGACTAATAATGACCTCATGTCTAGAATGACTCAGAGTTACAGTTAAATTAGGCTCAGTGGCAATCAATTAATTTCAACACCTGTTAAGCTTTTTATCTAATAATAATTGTACATAAATGTCACATAAAGCATGTTAATGTAAAATCAGACAATCTTTACCTGCCAGTGCTGATAATAAGATAGCTGATATATAGTTGTAGTTCTTCTGGATCACAAGATGCTGCTGTAGACGGCTAGATCGAATAAGTCATGAATCATTTTGCATTGTGTATGAGAAATGAAAATTGGTTTGCATACCACGAAACATAAAGTGTAACGAGTGCAAAATGCACCTACCCCTACCCAAGTTTTAGGTGGGCTTGTGGGCTAGCATGTGAGATGTATGGTTTTTTTACTTCCTGCAAATGATTTCCAAGCGTTCATTTTAGAGACCACAGCGTCTGCGGATTATATACAGAGAACCACAAGTCCACATATGCAAGATTCAAAAGATGCAATGTGACTCGGACCAGGCCTGAAGGCACGTACAGATGGAGGCTTGCAGAGCTCTTGTGTGCATGGTTATGCTTTTGTGCATTGCAGAAGTGATACCAGCCTTCACTGCAGTCTATCTAGTTGTAATCAAAACAGCACAGTGTATAGAAAGCAAATTACTTTCTCTTTATAGGAAAAACATTCTAATATCTAAAGTGCAAATTGAGATGTGACTATCACCTTTTCCAGATCTTAACATGTTCATGCATTATTTTGATTGTCAGTAGTGAAATTGTAGGGCCCGGTGACCATGCACTGGCTCGTTAGTCAAATATATGTTTTTGTTATGACACAGGGATTCTGCTCTGCACACTTCTTGTCAAATACTTACAAACTGCCAAGAATGACTGTGTCAAAAAGATTTATGCTGATGCATTGTGGTATATGGACGCCAGACAGTTTAAACTTACAGATCAATGGCCTGAAACTGTTTTTCTCACTTACTATACAAAGAAAAAGGCAATCAAGTTTACTTTATTTATTTGACAAAAGCAATATATTTTCACTTTCTTTGCAGCAAGATGTGTTCATCATTCCTAATAATCAGATTTTACAGGTGTGTTGGAAGTGTCTGTGGTGTCTCTGTGGCTGAAAGTCCCTCTGTTCTGGCGGAAGTACCTACTCAGCACATAGCCCAGGTTCTTCCTAAACTTTTCACCTGCGAATGCATAGATGAGTGGATTTACACAGCAGTGAGACAGTGCAATGATCTCTGCAAAGCCTATGGCAGAGTTGATGTATTTTGAAGCCTTGCAGGTGTTTAGGGTGTCCAGAAACAGCTGCATTGTCTGAAGGAAAATTGTGACATTGTAGGGGACCCAGCACACCACAAACACACACACTATTATGAATATCAGCTTAACAGCTCTGTTCTTTTTGGAGTTCCTGGACCTGGACAGCACAAAAAGGATTTTCACATAGCAGAAAACCATGATAGGGAGACCCACAAAAAGGCCCACAGTGTTCTCGTTGAAGTTTCGCAGCATCTTCCAAAACTGCTGCTGGTCTTCTGGATACAGTGGCTGGCACTGGTAGCTGTCATCTACATCCATTTCCAAGGAGGCAAAGATCACCCCAGGGATGGCCATGATGACCGATAGAACCCAGATAGTGGTGCTGGCTATGATTCCATAGCAAAGTGTCCTGGCTCGCATGGCTGCAACAGCGTGGACAATGGCCAGGTAGCGGTCCACACTCATTAGGGTCACAAACAACGTCCCACTGTAGAAACCCAACTGTTCAGATGAGCAGAGGGGGAAGCAAAATCAGAATCAGGCTTTTTCTGGCCTCATGAGGTTTGGCTGACATTATCTGACATTCCCAGTCTCTCCAGGATTTCACGATTTTAGATAGTCGCGGCCAAAAATGCCTGATGTTGCGGGAGCTTTTGTAAAAAGAAAAAGTGCGATAAAAGTTGCAAAAAAAAAAACCTTATCAAAAATGCTAAGGATGCTACAAATGTTGGTATAATATAAAAATGGCTGGTGGATTTAAGACAAAAAAAATCATGATTTATTGAATGAATCAAATTTTAACATGTCTGTCAGTGGCTTGTTGATCTTTACTTTGTTAGTTAATTTCCTATCCTGGCCTGGGACACACATACGGTTTAATAAAATTCTTATTGGAATTTAACTTATCATTGCCCTTACAATAATGAGTGTAACGTCTCATCTCCGTTTTTTCTTTTTTCTTTTCGTTTGTCTGTGTCTGTGCATGTCAGTTGCGGAGGGGGGACTAAGTAGCCCCGCTTGCTGCAGTGAGCCGACAGGATTGAAACAGCAGCTGCTTCAGTGACATCAGAGTGAAAAATCGCTACAGCTTACATTGATGTTAAAGTTTACTCAGGGTGGCAGGACAGTCTGAAATGGTTTGCACGGTCTTTTGCTGTTCGTTTTGATGGTAAATGTGAGATGGTCAAGTCACACATTAAACAAGTCATCATTAAACAAGGAAATGAATTTGGCCACGTACGTGTGACGTTAACCGGTTCTCACTCCCGCTTGGTCATTGGCTCTCAGAGTCACATACTGATAAAAAGTCTGGCACTGGGGACTGCTGGGATTGGTTGAAGTCGCGGGAAACTCCGCTATTAGG
The DNA here is from genome assembly GCF_008692095.1 of Etheostoma spectabile. Classification (NCBI taxonomy): domain Eukaryota; kingdom Metazoa; phylum Chordata; class Actinopteri; order Perciformes; family Percidae; genus Etheostoma; species Etheostoma spectabile. The sequence continues at coordinate 2,495,915 of NC_045738.1, read as the reverse complement.
TCAAATCTGCAAAAAAGTTGTGGTCAAAATTTCGAGTCACACCAAAGTTACGGTGATTGGTTGAATTTGCGTGATCGCAACAAAATCCTGGAGGGACTGCATTACACAGCATTTTACACACAAACACACACACACAACAACACATCGGACCCACATTTCTCATGTTTAAGAAAACAAAAACAAAGTTGGCCTTATATTACAAACACAAATTATAAAGAAAAGACAAAACGCCCCACCTGATAGACTCCTGTCATAAGTTTGCATGATACAAGGTTCTGGTAATTGTAGGCCCAGAGGGGCAGTGATACAGCCAGTATGAGGTCTGACAGGGCCAGGTTGAGGAGGCATATGTCCGCCATAGTCTTCAGTTTTATGTACCGGAGGAGAACCCAGAGAACGGTGGTGTTGCCTGTGAAATCAATTCAAATTATTAGTTCTTACTTATTTGTTTACGGTAACAAACAGACCAGTTGCAAATATCTTAATTTTGCTTGTGTCAGTTTCAGCTAAATGGCTTGAATGCAAATGTGCATTCAAATGTGTAAATAGAGCAATACAAGTTTCCTTTTCTCTTAACGAGTCAGGCCTTTTTGAACATACCTAGCAGACTTAGACCAAACAGCATGTAGTAAAGTACGGACGAGATCGTGGATCCATTGGACAACCCTGAACCAGGACCCCGATCGCAGGGGTCATTATAATCAAAGTTGTATATGTCCGAGTACATGTCGTTCTCTGATACGTTCATTCTGCTGGTGTAAGGAGAAACAGAACATACAGGGTTTACTTAACTTAATGATAAAATATCTAGAATCACCCAATAAAGGCAAAAACCTTTGTGGTCCTTCATGTAAAGAGAGAACAGATGTCAAAATCTGTGTGACTAGATGGCCTCATACTATCAACAAAATAATTCAAATATTACTCAAATTAACATCAATAAAATCACAGTTAAGCTGCATAAAATAAATCATACAAATGGCATACATGTTACAATAAGAATGATAATATTAAACTTAGAAGTTTCTATTGGGCTACAATTTGACCTTTTGTGTGTGTGTGTGTGTGTGTGTGTGTGTGT
>NC_045738.1:2486720-2494824 GCF_008692095.1 Etheostoma spectabile | reverse complement strand
GTGTGTGTGTGTGTGTGTGTGCGTGTGTGTGAGAGAAAGTATGTTATTCCAGTTTATCTACCAACCTCAATGAAAAATTACTCATGTTGGTATCAAACCAAGGCAATCACAAGTCTACACTAGCTCTAGTCTGGTGGGCATTAGTCCCCCTAAAATGACACTTTATGTCATTTAATGTAAGACATTGAGTTGATCTGTCCTTCCAATGTAACAAGCCCAAGCTGTTGTTCAAACCTAACATAACTGATTTGTTTAGGGATATGTGTAATTTCCTGGAACCAGGGTGGGAAATTAACTTTTTTTCCCACCATCACACAGCCACAGTGGCTGGTGGAGGCCCAATTTTACCAGCCACTTATATTTTTTACCAGCCATTTATTCCAGAATTCAAATTTATAAAAAGTGCACTAGCATATTTTGAAATGTTTCAGTACATATTTTGTATTATGAATACTTATTTTATTAATATAAGCAAATCCAAACTGCTGTGGAAGAAAATGTGCCTTTATTGCCACACTCTGCTCCTGAGGTCCAAACTTTGCCAGCTGTATGGCAGTGCACTTGATATGAGACTTGGATGACTTGTGGTGTTTTTATTGCCTCTAATTTAAGGTTAGTTGTTCCTCTAACGAACAAATTGTTTGCATTTTCTGAATGGTGGGCCCCGTATAACATTTCCATTTTCTTGGGGTTTCTGAAATCTAAGATGTATTGCAATGATTGTGACATGGAATCAAATTAAGGCTGTCAGAACAGTGACTGAGACCTTTGCTTACACTCACTGCTGCCGAACCCCTCATATAAGCCTTTGTGGGACAAAAGTTCATGAAACGAGCCTTCAGCTGTTGAGGAAATGGGTGCCTGGATTCTCCTTCCCTCCAACAGAGATCTGTCTGATAGCTCATTCAGGAAAAGCTCAAACGCGTCCAGTCCTCTGTCACCTCTAATCTCATCATGTAGGGTGGAGGGCAGATTATGTTGTATATATTATGCTTTATGGACATCACCTGCAGAGTTGACCTGTTTGATCCGGGAAGCTTTGTTATTATTGCTACTATTGCCGAGCATGTTATCCTTATACGTGTTGCATGATTTGTTTGGCAACTTCCAGTTTCGACCTATGGCAGTGTTATTCATCACCATTGTCTTAAAGTGCCTGTCCCTGAATATACCTTTAGATCGTTTCGATTTGACCTGCATTTTGAATTTCTCTGGACGATTTGGTTGGACCATAGATGTCAGATGTAATTAGGTGTGGTCCGATGAGCCTCATTGTCTCTCAGGTATTTTACAAATGCTATGCATTGTCACTGCTTTTCGCTGACTGTGACGGAAATCACGAGTCTCTGTTTGTAACAGCCTGTAACCACAACGTTGTGTATCTGTGCCAGATGTGTTTAAAAGGTTCACACATTAGTTGATGAGCCTGCAAGATAAAGAAAAATATTCATACGTCTGGGAAAGCTATGCTTTTGATATGATATATGGTATACCATGTAAGAGAACAAAGTATTCTTTTACAACATGGAATTGTTTTGTTTTCACATTCCTTTTGGAAAGTTTTTCATTCAAGTTTGATGATGAATCAAAACCAAAGTGAAACTAACACAGTTTGTAGGGTTTGGGCTATGTAGCACTTTTGATTTAAATCTGTTGATGTGGAACAAGTTTGGCTCATCATCACAACGTATTATTTTTTATATTTCTTGATACAGGTTTTGCCAATTTGCATCTAGTGTTAATGTCTACAATATACAAGCTAATACATAATTATGTTCTTTTGTCTTGGTTATATTACTACCATTTCAGTGTTATTTGCACAGAATACAGTCACTGTATTCACCGTCAGCTTTACGCGTAATGTCCTTTAAGCTTTTTTGTTTATGTTGTGATTGGTTGCTGTTGTGATTTAGTTTGCCTGTGAAGGTAATTAAAGTTTTACATCTCTTCTCATATCCAAGAGTTACCAAACAATGATAATGTTATATGTGCTCATTTGAGATCAAAGTCATGCACCATACTTGGATTCTATTGCACATTTTAGCTTTCCTGTTGGCGAGTACTTGCCTGACTGTACACTGTTCATGTGGTGGCAGTAGTTAACTTTTTCTTACGTATCTGCATATGTGGGACAAGACAAGCTGCTTCTGTAAATCAAATTAAGAATATGGATAGCTCTAACATTTAGCTGAGGAGATGCATTCAAAGACATATGTTAAAAAGAAAAGGTAATTTAAAACAAATTCAAATCACAAATTAAATAATTTCTTAGGAATTTACTTCTTAGTGGCCTATTACTACCGGGCGTTGTCTATTGTGGGGGACAGAGCTGACGGAAAAAAAGCACTGAATAGTATATGTTAGACTAAAAATTATAAAGTATACAGTATAGTGCAGTTTTTTGATTGCCTAATGACAGTAGTCACAACGAAGCCACATGTGCATAACTCTCAATACAGTCTGCTCTACCAACAGTCACCTGATCTAAAAGTTCACAACACGTGCTAAACCGATTCCAAGCAAAACAACTCTTAACGCATTTCAAAACTCTGGCTCAGTGCTGCAAAACGGTAACAACCCACACGGTCAATCGGAACCACAGAGAGTAAAACACCCATTACAGAATTAGAAACCTTTATATTTACAGTTGAAATAATTTGACTAACAGATTTTTTATTATAACATACAATTTTTTTAGGTAAACAGAAGGAATGAAAATCAGAAGTTGCTTCAATAGATGTATTTTTATTTGTTGCTAGTAATTTACTGTCCTAGTGGGGGGGTGGGGTGGGGGGGGGGGGGGGGGAGTGCCAGCAGAACAGGGGGAACCGTAAGAAACCCCTAGGTTTTTGTGAGTCTGCAATAATGTGGTTTTCACCACTCTGCAGCGTCACACGAGTGGTTTGCAGCAAACACAGATATGTGATGATCTCGCCATATTCCCCCTGCCTCAACCAAAGATTAGGTTTCTCTGCTTGGAGGTGGAAAGTGTTTGATCACCACCCACATGACCAAATGTCACTATTGATAGGTATGAGTTCTGGATGTGGGGACAACAAGTCCAAAGGATGCCAGGGATGGGTGAGGCATTTCAGAAGGGTTTTCCCTAGGTGCATGGCAAGGAGGACCTTCGATGTGATGTTGAAAAAACCTGTCTCCTTCAAAAATGTCTTTTCTAACACACACACACACACACACACCCCACACACACACACACACACACACCACACACACACACCAGTGGTGGTGGTTGCGTGGGTAGGACACATGCCTTTGGTGTGGACAGACCCAACCGTATGACATGCATGCTGCTCATTCTTTGTAATTGAATCTGTAATTGAAAGGGGATTGTTCACAATAATAGCAGTTGATTGATTCTGTGAGAAAACAGGTGACAATTATGGCCCATATTTAAGGAAGGAGGAAGCAAAATGCATGCTGGTTATAGTGCATTTCACACTGAAATACTGCTCTGAGGAACAGCAGACTTTGATTAAAAGTTGATTGGAAGGGGAAAACATATAAACAAGTGCAGAATATTATAGGCTGCTCCAAAATTGTTCAAATGCCTCGAAATGGCTTCCAAAGCTTGATCGACGTGGGAAAAATGGTCAACTACCGTTCAACGGATAAAGAATAGCCATAATAGCAAAGGTCAACCAATGATCAGCTCCAGGAAAATCAAAGAAGACTTATGAAGACAGTAAAGCAAAAAACCAGTAGTGCAGAAATTTTTGGTCGACTCCATGAAACACAGATGTGAAGCAGTTCTCAGAAATAATGGTTATGCAACTAAATATTAGTGCAGTGATTCAAAGTAAAGCAAACCCTTGAGATATATTTCACTTTATACAGTAAATGTTTGGAGTTTGTAAAGATAATGAAGTATGCTATTTTTTTCTAACAGCCTAATATTCCTTATTTTCCACCTTTCTTCACTTTCTGTAAAGGAAACACAAACTTGATCAATTTGGTCATGTTTTGTTTTGATTTGATTGAAACAGTGTTCCAATGCACTGAAACTATGGAATTAAAAGCTATTCTAAGAATTTTGAGCATTATTCACTTTTTAAACACACGCTATTCTTCCAAACTCAACTGTATAAAGGAACTGTAAGTCGCTTTGGATGAAAGTGACAACTAAATGACATGTGACATGTAACAGTATTAAATGGACCGGCAGAAATCCATTCCGTTCTAATGTGGGGTTAAGGTTTTGACAGCTTGTGTAGCGTTTGAACAAAGTGCTGTAAATCCACAGTGTTGTGCAGGTTGTGGTTAGAGTTTTTGCACATGTGGCTCCAGCTGTGCCCCTGTTGTTTGACAATTAAAAAATGTTTTAGATTGAAAGTACACACTCTTGAAATTGAAATTTAAAAAACTCCTAAAAAGAAAAAACAGAGAAAAGCTCCTCATTAGAATTTCCCCTTACACTTTTCTTGCCACATATTAACATACATTTCAGAAAACACACTGACACCTCTGTGCAGTTTTAACACTAGGTGCGGAGGAAATGCGGAGGAAAACAAAACCAAGAGTTCACCTTACCAGAAACGAGCTCTGGAGCGGATTTGATAAAAAAAAGCGAGCATGCAAGTTGACAGGATGACTGTAAGCTTGATGCACAGCAAAAGAGCACACAAATTCAAGAGCGTGATTTGGGAGACATTACGGTAAGCACATTGAATGTTAGCTGATAATAACTAGACCTTCATCTCTCCACACTTATAAAAACTGTGTGGAGTTGAGGATTATGTATACATATGTGTTGTGTGTGTTTGTGTGTGTGTGTGTGTGGTGTGTGTGTGTGTACAAACGTCAGCAACAGGAAGTGAGGGTCGGCATGGGTGTCAAGGTGCGTGCCAAAGTTTATAGTGAGAGAAATAGGCTTAAGATGTGGTTTAAAAGAGATGACATGAATTTGATTATGTCAGAGTAGGAGGAAGTTTGTAATATTCATAGACAGATGCATTATAATGCTACATTTATACTGGTGATGGTTGTTGATAATGTTGCTTGTACAGTATCTCTGACATTACTGCTTTCGGGGGAGAAAATAAAAATGGGAAGTAACACAAGCTATAGCAAAGACAACATCTTGTTATTGTCATGGTTTCTTTCAGATTTAGAAATTTTCTTATGATTCAACTTTGCAGTTGAACTTTGTTTTCAGAAGCCTTTTAGTGAACTCACTAAATGATGATTATGTGAAGGTTGGACTTAAAGGTAGGAAAGTCCAGTAACATCTCTAAATTCCTTAACATTCACAAGTGAATGTTTTTTTCTTTTCTTTATTGCTTTGAAGCTTATCTGTACAACATACAGTCATCATGATGAATGAATCTACCCACTTCTAGTGAAGGAGCCATGAAGAGAAGAAAATATCAGGAGTCAATAGACCTCATTGTTGAAATGTGAGTAGTACATTTACTTTTAAATTTAAAGATTTAACCATTTTGGCTTCACATTGGAATCAGAAGAAATTTAAGTCATCTTAAGTGAGAATTCGGTAACATCAGCAAATCGCCTCAAAACATAAGGTTTTCTCTCACATTGAGAAATATGAAATACCTACTCTAGACTTCCATAAGGAAGTTGTTCTCAAGCCGTCACACCAAATGCTGGCATTTGGTTAAGTCTCTGTAAATTATAGGACATATAAATGAAATAAGACTTTTTCTTCTAAACTCTGGTACTTATCTATGATGTTTGTTAGACATTAGTCTAAGTGGAGAGAGCACTAAGGACAGTGAACAACAGGATTAGGTTTTTTTAATGAGAAAAACTGAATTACTGTTAAAAGGAGTTAAGACTGTTGGGTGATCTCTTGTTTGTGTTGTTTCACATTTAATTTGTTGATGGATTGATGGTCTGGGAGAAACACTAAATTACATTTAAGATAAGTACAACTATTGAGCCCCAGTGTGGAGTCAAGTTTATTGCAACCAGGGGAGACTTTGTGATACCACACACAGTGGCGGTTGGAGTGGTTTCAGCACTAGTCCGTGCACGCTTTAAAAACGTGGCAACATATTCCTGGTTGAGGAGGCCCGCTGCCAAGCCAGCAGTAGCAACTGTTGAAGGCAAAGTAAAGAAAAAGAGAAGGTATTTTTTTCGAATACGTGGCAAAGAGAAAACGAGGGAATGGTTAGCCTACTCGGGTTAGGCGATGTCCCCTAAATTGGCGTTGATCGGCATACATTCAAATGCCCTCTGTAAATAGACAGTATTACATGCTGCCGCTGGTAGGGGCAGCACATTATAACTGACCTAGAGGAGAGAGAGAGAGAGAGAGAGAGAGGAGAGACAGAGAGACTGACCCCTACAATAGACCGACGCAGTCTTCAATTTCCCGTCCACTAGGATTAGCGTGTATCTGACAGGGTAGGGGGGGGAGGGGGCGTGGCATCACGATGGTGGCTCTCCATCGTGATGCCAGTCAACCACACGATGGACGATGACATGATATCGCCCATCGGCACAACCCTATAGCCTACCTTAGAGACAACGTATGATGTACAGTCACTGAAAAAGTTTGTCGCTTGTGTCAAATGACCTGAAGTGCCGCTGAAATATATTTCTAATCAAGATTTATTTACAAGAAATGGCTCATTTTAATCACAACAGCTTTTGTAATATGTTTCAGTGCAAAAGAAACTGTCAAAAAGTATTTTAATATTCACAGCTTGGTAAGCCCATTGAGTCAACTTTTGCAAAGACAAAGTGTTGTCGCCTTGTCATATGAGCTTCACTGTGACTAATAAGGATAATCGGTCTCAGGTGTGTATAAAACAACCCCAGTACACAGACCTTCACATCAACTGCAACTAGAACTCTGCAAACATGCTAGATTCACCCTGAGACTAAAGTTTTGATTATCAAGAGGCTGAAGACCAGATCCACTGCTGATGTGGCAGACACCTTCAAGTGTCTCAGCGTCAAGTACAGAGGATTAAAAAAACATTTGAAGACAAGGAGATTATTTTGAGAAGCCAGGTCAGGCAGACCCCGCAAGACAACTGCTCGAGAGGACCGTTTTGTTGGCTCGAAAATCCAAGGCCAGCCCATTTTCCACTGTAGCAAAGCTCCACCAGACCTGGTCCTGAAGTCCCGTGTCAACCTGAACAGTTTGTCGGATTCTGTCTCGAAAGGGCTCCATGGTCGAATCAGGGCCCAGAAGCCAGACTAAACAAAAGACAATTGAAAAACTGTGTGGCATTTGCCAAGGCCCACAGCCTGCTAAAAGGATGGATGCTGGAGAAGGTGGAAGAAAGTGGATTTTTCAGATGAATCTTCTGTTAAATACACCACAGTTGCCTGTGAGGAGACCCTGGAGCCCGCATGGATCCAAGATTCACCCAGAAAACAGTGAAGTTTGGTGGCAGAAAAATCATGGTCTGGGGTTACATCCAGTATGGGGGTGTGTGAGAGATTTGCAGGGTGGAAGTAGCTCAAACCAAGAAATCCCAGCTACCTCTTATATTCCCAACATAAAAGAGGCAAATTCTGCAGCAGGTGGTGCTCCATCGCATACTTCCATCTCCACTCAAAGTTCCTCAAGGCGAAGAAGTCAAGATGCTCCAGGATTGGCCGGCCCAGTCACCAACATGAACATCATTGAGCATATGTGGGGTAGGATGAAAGAGGAAGCATGGAAGACCAAACCAAAGAATATTGTGAACTCTGGGAGGCATGCAAGACTGCTTTCCTAGCTATTCCTGATGATCATCAATACATTGTATGAATCCTAGCCAAACCGCATGGATGCAGTCCTTCAAGCTCATGGAAGTCATACAAGATATTAAATTTGAATCTCACAGCACCACTATTTAATGCGATTTAGTATTGTAGTAAATTTATGTATAGGCGACAAACTTTTGTCTTGCCAAAATTTGACCTTTCTGTCTTGTTTAAAGATAATCTTGTTTCAGTGAAACTAATTATTTCAGTGCATTGAATCATTTGGGAGGGTTTTAGCTTTTAATGAGCTATTTCTTACACCAATTGATAATTAAAAGTCAAGTTAATAGCAGGTGTTTCTACAAAATAGATAAGAGACAAGACTTTTGTCAGGGACTGTACTACTGTCGACCTAATAGTCTCA
>NC_045738.1:2486146-2486695 GCF_008692095.1 Etheostoma spectabile | reverse complement strand
ACAAGACAGAAAGGTCAAATTTTGGCAAGACAAAAGTTTTGTCGCCTATACATAAATTTACTACAAATACTAAAATCAGCAAATTAAATAGTGGTGCTGTGAGATTCAAATTTAATATCTTGTATGACTTCACATGAGCTTGAAGGACTGCATCCATGCGGTTTGGCTAGGATTCATAAAATGTGATTGAGAAATCATCAGGAATAGCTAGGAAAGCAGTCTTGCATGCCTCCCAGAGTTCATCAATATCTTTGGTTTGGTCTTCCATGCTTCCTCTTCATCCCCCACCACAATGCTCAATGTGTTCATGTCTGGTGATGGGCCGGCCAATCCTGGAGCATCTTGATCTTCTTCGCCTTGAGGAACTTTGAAGTGGAGATGGAAGTATGCGATGGGGAGCACCATCCTGCTGCAGAATTGGCCTCTTTTATGGTTGGGAATATAAGAGGTAGCTGAGATTTCTTGGTATTTGAGGCTACTTCCACCCTGCAAATCTCTCACACACCCCCATACTGGATGTAACCCCAGACCATGATTTTTCTGCCACCA
>NC_045738.1:2480816-2486136 GCF_008692095.1 Etheostoma spectabile | reverse complement strand
TTTTCTGGGTGAATCTTGGATCCATGCGGGCTCCAGTAGGTCTCCTGCACAGGCAACTGTGGTGTAATTTAACAGAAGATTCATCTGAAAAATCCACTTTCTTCCACTTTTGGCTCGAAATCAAGGCCAGCCCATTTTCCACTGTAGCAAAGCTCCACCAGACCTGGTCCCCTGAAGTCCCTGTGTCAACCTGACAGTTTGTCGGATTCTGTCTCGAAAGGGCCTCCATGGTCGAATCAGTGCCCAGAAGCCAGCACTAAACAAAAGACAATTGAAAAACTGTGTGGCATTTGCCAAGGCCCACAGCCTGCTAAAAGGATGGATGCTGGAGAGTGGAAGAAAGGATTTTTCAGATGAATTTCTGTTAAATTACACCACAGTTGCCTGTGCAGGAGACCTACTGGAGCCCGCATGGATCACGATTCACCCAGAAAACAGGTGAGTTTGGTGGCAGAAAAAATCATGGTCTGGGGTACATCCAGTTGGGGGTGGTGAGAGATTTGCAGGGTGGAAGTAGCCTCAAATACCAAGAAATCTCAGCTACCTCTTATATTCCCAACCATAAAAGAGGCCAAATTCTGCAGCAGGATGGTGCTCCATCGCATACTTCATCTCCACTCAAAGTTCCTCAAGCGCAGAAGATCAGATGCTCCAGGATTGGCCGGCCCAGTCACCAGACATGAACATCATTGAGCATATGTGGGGTAGGATGAAAGAGAAGCATGGAAGACCAAACAAAGAATATTGATGAACTCTGGGAGGCATGCAAGACTGTTTCCTAGCTATTCCTGTGATTTATCAAACATTGTATGAATCCTAGCCAAACCGCATGGATGCAGTCCTTCAAGCTCATGGAAGTCATACAAGATATTAAATTGAATTACAGCACCACTATTAATTTGCTGATTTTAGTATTGTGTAAATTTATGTATAGGGACAAAACTTTTGTCTTGCCAAAATTTGACCTTTCTGTCTTGTTTAAATGATAAATCTTGTTTCAGTGAAACTAATTTATTTCAGTGCATTGAACTCATTTGGAGGGTTTTAGCTTTTCATATGAGCTATTTCTTACACCAATTGATTAATTAAAAGTCAAGTTAATAGCAGTGTTTCTACAAATAGATAAGAGACAAGACTTTTGTCAGGGACTGTACTTACTGTCGACCTACTCGTCTTCAGAAAATGCAAACAATTTGTTCGTTAGAGACAACCTAACCTAAATTAGAGGCAATAAAAACACCACAAGTCATCCAAGTCCTATCAAGTGCACTGCCATACAGCTGGCAAAGTTTGGACCTCAGGAGCAGAGTGTGGCAATAAAGGCACATTTTCTTCCACAGCAGTTTGGATTTGCTATATTAATAAAATAAGTATTCATAATACAAAATATGTACTGAAACATTTCAAAATATGCTAGTGCACTTTTTATAAATTTGAATTCTGGAATAAAGGCTGGTAAAAATATAAGTGGCTGGTAAATTGGGCCTCCACCAGCCACTGTGGCTGTGTGATGGGGGAAAAAAAGTTAATTTCCCACCCTGGTTCCAGGAAATTACACATATCCCTAAACAAATCAGTATGTTAGGTTTGAACAACAGCTGGGCTTGTTACATTGGAAGGACAGATCAACTCAATGTCTTACATTAAATGACATAAGTGTCATTTTGGGGGACTAATGCCACCAGACTAGAGCTAGTGTAGACTTGTGATTGCTTGGTTTGATACCACATGAGTAATTTTTCATTGAGGTTGGTAGAAAACGGATAACATACTTTCTCTCACACACAGCCACACACACACACACCACACCCCACCAACACACACACACACACACACAACACACACACACAAAAGGTCAAATTGTAGCCAATAGAAACTTCTAAGTTTAATATATCATTCTTATTGTAACATGTTGCATTTGTATGATTTATTTGCAGCTTAACTGTGATTTTATTGATGTAATTTGAGTAATATTTGAATTATTTTGTTGATAGTATGAGGCCATCTAGTCACACAGATTTTGACATCTGTCTTCTTACATGAAGGACCACAAAGGTTTTTGCTTTATTGGGTGATTCTAGTATTTTATCATTAAGTTAAGTAAACCCTGTATTTTCTGTTTCTCTTACACCAGCAGAATGAACGTATCAGAGAACGACATGTACTCGGACATATACAACTTTGATTATAAGACCCTGCGATCGGGGTCCTGGTTCAGGGTGTCCAATGGATCCACGATCTCGTCCGTACTTTACTACATGCTGTTTGGTCTAAGTCTGCTAGGTATGTTCAAAAAGGCCGACTCGTTAAGAGAAAAGGAAACTTGTATTGCTCTATTTCACATTTGAATGCACATTTGCTTCAAGCCATTTAGCTGAAACTGACACAAGCAAAATTAAGATATTTGCAACTGGTCTGTTTGTTACCGTAAACAAATAAGTAAGAACTAATAATTTGAATTGATTTCACAGGCAACACACCACCGTTCTCTGGGTTCTCCCGGTACATAAACTGAAGACTATGGCGGACATATGCCTCCTCAACCTGGCCCTGTCAGACCTCATACGGTGTACACTGCCCTCTGGGCCTACAATTACCAGAACCTTGTATCATGCAAACTTATGACAGGAGTCTATCAGGTGGGGCGTTTTGGTCTTTCTTTTAATTTGTGTTTGTAATATAAGGCCAACTTTGTTTTTGTTTTCTTAAACATGAGAAATGTGGGTCCGATGTGTTGTTGTGGTGTGGTGTTTGTGTGTAAAATGCTGTGTAAGCAGTCCCTCCAGGATTTTGTTGCGATCACGCAAATTCAACCAATCACCGTAACTTTGGTGTGACTCGAAATTTTGACCACAACTTTTTTGAGATTTGACCTAATAGCGGAGTTTCCCGCGACTTCAACCAATCCCAGCAGTCCCCAGTGCCAGACTTTTTATCAGTATGTGACTCTGAGAGCCAATGACCAAGCGGGAGTGGAGAACGGTAACGTCACACGTACGTGGCCAAATTATTTCCTTGTTAATGATGACTTGTTTAATGTGTGACTTGACCATCTACATTTACCATCAAACGAACAGCAAAAGACCGTGCAAACCATTTCAGACTGTCCTGCCACCCTGAGTAAACTTTAACATCATGTAGCTGTAGCGATTTTCACTCTGATGTCACTGAAGCAGCTGCTGTTTCAACTGTCGGCTCACTGCAGCAAGCGGGGCTACTTAGTCCCCCCTCCGCAACTGACCTGCACAGACACAGCAAACGAAAAGAAAAAGAAAAACGGAGATGAGACGTTACACTCATTATTGTAAGGGCAATGATAAGTTAAATTCCAATAAGAATTTATTAAACCGTATGTGTGTCCCAGGCCAGGATAGGAAATTAACTAACAAAGTAAAGCAACAAGCCACTGACAGACATGTAAAATTTGATTCATTCATAAATCATGATTTTTTTGTCTTAAATCCACCAGCCATTTTTATATTATACCAACATTTGTAGCATCTTAGCATTTTTGATAAGGTTTTTTTTTTTGCAACTTTTATCGCACTTTTTCTTTTACAAAAGCTCCCGCAACATCAGGCATTTTGGCCGCGACTATCTAAAATCGTGAAATCCTGGAGAGACTGGGAATGTCAGATAATGTCAGCCAACCTCATGAGGCCAGAAAAAGCCTGATTCTGATTTGCTTCCCCCTCTGCTCATCTGAACAGTTGGGTTTCTACAGTGGGACGTTGTTTGTGACCTAATGAGTGTGGACCGCTACCGGCCATTGTCCACGCTGTTGCAGCCATGCGAGCCAGGACACTTTGCTATGGAATCATAGCCAGCACCACTATCTGGGTTCTATCGGTCATCATGGCCATCCCTGGGTGATCTTTGCCTCCTTGGAAATGGATGTAGATGACAGCTACCAGTGCCACCACTGTATCCAGAGACCAGCAGCAGTTTGGAAGTGCTGCGAAACTTCAACGAGAAACTGTGGGCCTTTTTGTGGGTCTCCCTATCATGGTTTTCTGCTATGTGAAAATCCTTTTGTGCTGTCAGGTCCAGGAACTCCAAAAAGAACAGAGCTGTTAAGCTGATATTCATAATAGTGTGTGTGTTTGTGGTGTGCTGGGTCCCCTACAATGTCACAATTTTCTTCAGACAATGCAGCTGTTTCTGGACACCCTAAACACCTGCAAGGCTTCAAAATACATCAACTCTGCCATAGGCTTTGCGAGATCATTGCACTGTCTCACTGCTGTGTAAATCCACTCATCTATGCATTCGCAGGTGAAAAGTTTAGGAAGAACTGGGCTATGTGCGTAGGTACTTCCGCCAGAACAGAGGGACTTTCAGCCACAGAGACACCACAGACACTTCCAACACACCTGTAAAATCTGATTATTAGGAATGATGAACACATCTTGCTGCAAAGAAAGTGAAAATATATTGCTTTTGTCAAATAAATAAAGTAAACTTGATTGCCTTTTTCTTTGTATAGTAAGTGAGAAAAACAGTTTCAGGCCATTGATTCTGTAAGTTTAAACTGTCTGGCGTCCATATACCACAATGCATCAGCATAATCTTTTGACACAGTCATTCTTGGCAGTTTGTAAGTATTGAAGAAGTGTGCAGAGCAGAATCCCTGTGTCCTAACAAAAACATATATTTGACTAACGAGCCAGTGCATGGTCACCGGCCCTACAATTTCACTACTGACAATCAAAATAGCATGAACATGTTAAGATCGGAAAAGTGATAGTCACATCCATTTGCTTAGTATTAGAATGTTTTTCCTATAAGAGAAAGTAATTTGCTTTTATACCTGTGCTGTTTTGATTACAACTAGATAGACTGCAGTGAAGGCTGGTATCACTTCTGCAATGCACAAAAGCATAACCATGCACACAAGAGCTCTGCAAGCTCCATCTGTACGTGCCTTCAGCCTGGTCCGAGTCACATCATCTTTTGAATCTTGCATATGGACTTGTTGTTCTCTGTATATAATCCGCAGACGCTGTGGTCTCTAAAATGAACGCTTGGAAATCATTTGCAGGAAGTAAAAAAACCATACATTCACATGCTAGCCACAAAGCCCACCTAAACTTGTGGTAGGGGTAGGTGCATTTTGCACTCGTTACACTTTAGTTTTTTCGTGGTATGCAAACCAATTTTCATTTCTCAACACAATGCAAAATGATTCATGACTTATTCGATCTAGCCGTCTACAGAGCATTTGTGATCAGAAGAACTAAACTATATATCAGCTATCTTATTATCAGCACGGCAGGTAAAGATTGTTGATTTTACATTAACATGCTATTTGACCATTATG
>NC_045738.1:2461406-2480791 GCF_008692095.1 Etheostoma spectabile | reverse complement strand
CAAACGGTCCTCTCGAGCAGTTGTCTTGCGGGGTCTGCCTGACCTGGGCTTCTCAAAATAATCTCCAGTGTCTTCAAATGTTTTTTTAATCCTCTGTACTTGACGCTGAGACACATTGGAAATTATATTTCTAATCAAGATTTATTTACAAGAAATGGTCATTTTAATCACAACAGCTTTTGTAATAATGTTTCAGTGCAAAAGAAACTGTCAAAAGTATTTTAATATTCACGCTTGGTAAGCCATTGAGTCAACTTTTGCAAGACATAAGTGTTGCGCCTTGTCATATGAGCTTCACCTGTGACTAATAATGGATCATCAATCAGGTCTCAGGTGTGTAAAAACAACCCCAGTACACTAGACCTTCACATCAACTGCAACTAGACCTCTGCAAACATGCCTAAGATTCACCCTGAGACTAAAGTTTTGATTATCAAGAGGTGAAGACCAGATCCATGCTGATGTGGCAGACACCTTCAATGTGTCTCAGCGTCAAGTACAGAGGATTAAAAAAACATTTGAAGACACTGGAGATTATTTTGAGAAGCCAGGTCAGGCAGGCCCCGCAAGACAACTGCTCGAGAGGACCGTTTGTTGGCTCGAAAATCCAAGGCCAGCCCATTTTCCACTGTAGCAAAGCTCCACCAGACCTGGTCCCCTGAAGTCCCTGTGTCAACCTGAACAGTTTGTGGATTCTGTCTCGAAAGGGCCTCCATGGTCGAATCAGTGCCCAGAAGCCAGCACTAAACAAAGACAATTGAAAAACTGTGTGGCATTTGCCAAGGCCCACAGCCTGCTAAAAGGATGGAGCTGGAGAAGTGGAAGAAGTGTTTTTTCAGATGAATCTTCTGTTAAATTACACCACAGTGCCTGTGCAGGAGACCTACTGGAGCCCGCCATGGATCCAAGATTCACCCAGAAAACAGTGAAGTTTGGTGGCAGAAAACATGGTCTGGGGTTACATCAGTATGGGGGTGTGTGAGAGTTGCAGGGTGGAAGTAGCTCAAATACCAAGAAATCTCAGCTACCTCTTATATTCCCAACCATAAAAGAGGCAAATTCTGCAGCAGGATGGTGCTCCATCGCATACTTCCATCTCCACTCAAAGTTCCTCAAGGCGAAGAAGATCAAGATGCTCCAGGATTGGCGGCCCAGTCACCAGACATGAAAATCATTGAGCATATGTGGGGTAGGATGAAAGAGGAAGCATGGAGACCAAACCAAAGAATATTGATGAACTCTGGGAGGCATGCAAGATGCTTTCCAGCTATTCCTGATGATTTCATACATACATTGTATGAATCCTAGCCAAACCGCATGGATGCAGTCCTTCAAGCTCATGGAAGTCATACAAGATATTAAATTTGAATCTCACAGCACCACTATTATTTGCTGATTTTAGTATTTGTAGTAAATTTATGTATAGGCGACAAAACTTTTGTCTTGCCAAAATTTGACCTTTCTGTTCTTGTTTAAATGATAAATCTTGTTTCAGTGAAACTAATTTCAGTGCATTGAACATCATTTGGGAGGGTTTTAGCTTTCATATGAGCTATTTCTACACAATGATATAATTAAAAGTCAAGAATAGCAGGTGTTTCTACAAAATAGATAAGAGACAAGACTTTTGTCAGGGACTGTACTTACTGTCGACCTACTCGTCTTCAGAAAATGCAAACAATTTGTTCGTTAGAGAACAACTAACCTTAAATTAGAGGCAATAAAACACCACAAGTCATCCAAGTCTCATCAAGTGCACTGCCATACAGCTGGCAAAGTTGGACCTCAGGGACAGAGTGTGGCAATAAAGGCACATTTTCTTCCACAGCAGTTTGGATGCTTATATTAATAAAATAAGTATTCAAATACAAAATATGTACTGAAACATTTCAAAATATGCTAGTGCTTTTATAAATTTGAATTCTGGAAAATGGCTGGTAAAAATAAGTGGCTGGTAATTGGGCTCCACCAGCCACTGTGGCTGTGTGATGGTGGGAAAAAAAGTTAATTTCCCACCCTGGTTCCAGGAAATTACACATATCCCTAAACAAATCAGTATTGTTAGGTTGAACAACAGCTGGGCTTTTACATGGAAGGACAGATCAACTCAATGTCTTACATTAAATGACATAAAGTGTCATTTTAGGGGGACTAATGCCCACCAGACTAGAGCTAGTGTAGACTTGTGATTGCCTTGGTTTGATACCAACATGAGTAATTTTTCATTGAGGTTGGTAGATAAACTGGAATAACATACTTTCTCTCACACACACGCACACACACACACACACACACAAACACCACACAACACACACCACACACACACACAACACAACAAAAGGTCAAATGTAGCCAATAGAAACTTCTATTTAATATTATCATTCTATTGTAACATGTATGCCATTTTATGATTTATTTTATGCAGCTTAACTGGGATTTTATTGATGTAATTTGAGTAATATTTGAATTATTTTGGTTGATAGTATGAGGCCATCTAGTCACACAGATTTTGACATCTGTTCTCTCTTTACTGAAGGACCACAAAGGTTTTTGCCTTTATTGGGTGATTCTAGATATTTTATCATTAGTAAGTAAAAACCTGTATGTTCTGTTTCTCCTTACACCAGCAGATGAACGTATCAGAGAACGACATGTACTCGGACATATACAACTTTGATTATAATGACCCCTGCGATCGGGGTCCTGGTTCAGGGTGTCCAGAGATCCACGACTCGTCCGTACTTTACTACATGCTGTTGGTCTAAGTCTGCTAGGTTGTTCAAAAAGGCCTGACTCGTTAAGGAAAAGGAAACTTGTATTGCTCTATTTAACATTTGAATGCACATTTGCATTCAAGCCATTTAGCTGAAACTGACACAAGCAAAATTAAGATATTTGCAACTGGTCTGTTTGTTACCGTAAACAAATAAGTAAGAACTTAATTTGAATTGATTTCACAGGCAACACCACCGTTCTCTGGGTTCTCCTCGGTACATAAAACTGAAGACTATGGCGGACATATGCCTCCTCAACCTGGCCCTGTCAGACCTCATACTGGCTGTATCACTGCCCTCTGGCCTACAATTACCAGAACCTTGTATATGCAAACTTATGACAGGAGTCTATCAGGTGGGGCGTTTTGTTTTTCTTTATATTTGTGTTTTGTATATAAGGCCAACTTTGTTTTTGTTTTCTTAAACATGAGAAATGTGGGTCCGAGTGTTGTTGTGTGTGTGTGTTGTGTGTAAAATGCTGTGTAATGCAGTCCCTCCAGGATTTTGTTGCGATCACGCAAATTCAACCAATCACCGTAACTTTGGTGTGACTCGAAATTTTGACCACAACTTTTTTGCAGATTTGACCTAATAGCGGAGTTTCCCGCGACTTCAACCAATCCCAGCAGTCCCCAGTGCCAGACTTTTTATCAGTATGTGACTCTGAGAGCCAATGACCAAGGGGAGTGAGAACGGTTAACGTCACACGTACGTGGCCAATTCATTTCCTTGTTAATGATGACTTGTTTAATGTGACTTGACCATCTCACATTACCATCAAACGAACAGCAAAAGACCGTGGCAAACCATTTCAGACTGTCCTGCCACCTGAGTAAACTTTAACATCAATGTAAGCTGTAGCGATTTTTCACTCTGATGTCACTGAAGCAGCTGCTGTTTCAATCCGGTGGCTCACTGCAGAAGCGGGGCTACTTAGTCCCCCCTCCGCAACTGACATGCACAGACACAACAAACGAAAGAAAAAGAAAAACGGAGATGAAAGTTACACTCATATTGTAGGGCAATGATAAGTTAAATTCCAATAAGAATTATTAAAAACCGTATGTGTGTCCCAGGCCAGGATAGGAAATTAACTAACAAGTAAAGATCAACAAGCCACGACAGACATGTTAAAATTTGATTCATTCAATAAATCATGATTTTTTTTGTCTTAAATCCACCAGCCATTTTTATATTATACCAACATTTGTAGCATCCTTAGCATTTTGAAAGGTTTTTTTTTTTGCAACTTTTATCGCACTTTTTCTTTTTACAAAAGCTCCCGCAATCAGGCATTTTTGGCCGCGACTATCTAAAATCGTGAAATCCTGGAGAGACTGGGAATGTCAGATATGTCAGCCAAACCCTGAGGCCCGAAAAAGCCTGATTCTGATTTTGCTTCCCCCTCTGCTCATCTGAACAGTTGGGTTCTACAGTGGGACGTTGTTTGGACCCTAATGAGTGTGGACGTACGGCCATTGTCCACGCTGTTGCAGCCATGCGAGCCAGGACACTTTGCTATGGAATCATAGCCAGCACCACTATCTGGGTTCTATCGGTCATCATGGCCATCCCTGGGTGATCTTTGCCTCCTTGGAAATGGATGTAGATGACAGCTACCAGTGCCAGCCACTGTATCCAGAAGACCAGCAGCAGTTTTGGAGATGCTGCGAAACTTCAACGAGAACACTGTGGGCTTTTTGGGGTCTCCTATCATGGTTTTCTGCTATGTGAAAATCCTTTTTGTGCTGTCCAGGTCCAGGAACTCCAAAAAGAACAGAGCTGTTAAGCTGATATTCATATAGTGGTGTGTGTTTGTGGTGTGCTGGGTCCCCTACAATGTACAATTTTCCTCAGACAATGCAGCTGTTTCTGGACACCTAAACACCTGCAAGGCTTCAAAATACATCAACTCTGCATAGGCTTTGCAGAGTCATTGCACTGTCTCACTGCTGTGTAAATCCACTCATCTATGCATTCGCAGGTGAAAAGTTTAGGAGAAACCTGGGCTATGTGCTGAGTAGGTACTTCCGCCAGAACAGAGGGACTTTCAGCACACAGAGACACCACAGACACTTCCACACACCTGTAAAATCTGATTATAGGAATGATGAACACATCTTGCTGCAAAGAAAGTGAAAATATATTGCTTTTGTCAAATAAATAAAGTAAACTTGATTGCCTTTTTCTTTGTATAGTAAGTGAGAAAAACAGTTTCAGGCCATTGATCTGTAAGTTTAAACTGTCTGGCGTCCATATACCAAATGCATCAGCATAATCTTTTGACACAGTATTCTTGGCAGTTTGTAAGTATTGACAAGAAGTGTGCAGAGCAGAATCCCTGTGTCATAACAAAAACATATATTTGACTAACGAGCAGTGCATGGTCACGGGCCCTACAATTTCACTACTGACAATCAAAATAATGCAGAACATGTTAAGATCTGGAAAAGGTGATAGTCATTCAATTTGCACTTTAGATATTAGAATGTTTTTTCCTATAAAGAGAAAGTTATTGCTTTCATACACGTGCTGTTTTGATTACAACTAGATAGACTGCAGTGAAGGCTGGTATCACTTCTGCAATGCACAAAAGCATAACCATGCACACAAGAGCTCTGCAAGCCTCCATCTGTACTGCCTTCAGGCCTGTCCGAGTCACATTGCATCTTTTGAATCTGCATATTGGATTGTGGTTCTCTGTATATAATCCCAGACGCTGTGGTCTCTAAAATGAACGCTTGGAAATCATTTGCAGGAAGTAAAAAACCATACATCTCACATGCTAGCCCACAGCCCACCTAAAACGTGGTAGGGGTAGGGGATTTGCACATGTTACACTTTATGTTTGTGGTATGCAAACCAATTTTCATTCTCATACCAATGCAAATGATCATGACTTATTCGACTAGCCGTCTCCAGAGCATCTTGTGATCCAAGAGAACTACAACATATATCAGCTATCTTATTAAGCACTGCAGGTAAGATTGTCTGATTTTACATTAACAGTATGTGACATTTATGTACAATTTATTAGTAAAAAGCTTAACAGGTGGTTGAAATTAATTGATTGCCACTGAGCCTAATTTAACTGTAACTCTGAGTCATTCTAGACATGAGGTCATATTAGTCCAGCTATTACATAGTTATGGCTATTAGGTTTATGACACAATACTTTCAAGTATTTTAATTCAATGTGCAATAGGCTTAGACTTTACTTTATCCTACAAGGCTTTAAAGACAGTGATGCTATATTAATTCTTCATTTTAAAAAAACACTCAATAAGAGAAAGGAAGAATAATTACTGTCAGTTAAGTTTCCATATAACTTACAGTCCTAACTTACGCCCGTGCCTATAAGCATTGTAAAAATACTTATAATGCATTATAATCTGCTTAACTGTATAATATAATTAATATATTTAAGAACTCATATATATTCTTAATGCTTTATAATAATTTATTTTTTATATACATTATAAAAGTCTTTCATGTGATTTGTAAGGTCAGTATCGATTTTCACAAGGGTCATAGGGTACTATACCTGTACTAATCTTTTATAAAACTGATTAGTGTTATAATGCATAAATGTGATTTAACTTACTCTCCGTGGCCATGTTTATTACATTATAGATATGGATCATAAAAGTGTTACAGGAATTTTTATCCTGCGTCTTTTATCTGTTACAATTGCTATTTCGAAAAGATGCATGATGATGGTCATCAGTCCATTCTACGCTGACGTTAGAAACAGGGGTAATTTACGAGGGTGGTATTTATGTATGAGCTAATATAGCGCATTTGTTCATGTGCGCTGCAAGAGTTGTTTCTGTTTAGGAATGCGTTATTAAGTGCAAATAAAACCAGAATATAGTTTAATCTCAGTAATGATGTAATTACTGTCGCTCTGTTAAAGGCAAACATTCCTCTGTACTGTCGTGAGGCTCACGGAGATCTGATTGGGTCTAGACTTTATGGCACCGTGTTGAGTGAAAGTAGATCAGGTTGTAATGGGCTCCTACCAGCGCAGCATGTAATACTGTCTATTACAGGGGCATTTGAATGTCTGTCTGATCAACTGCCCATTTAGGGACATCGCTAACCCTAGTAAGCTAACCATTCCCTTGTTTTCCGTTCGCCACTTATTTGAAAAAGTACCTCTCTTTTTTCTTTACTTCGCCCTCAACAGTTGGCTCGGCAGGGGCCTCCTCACACAGGAATATGTGCCACATTTTTTAAACCGTGTCACGGACTAGCGCTGAAAACCACTCCACCCCCCACTGTGGCTGGTAGACAAGGCAAAGTCACCGCCACTTTGAAAAAGTACCCGCCAGTGGCTGGTGGCGGGTGCTAATATCCCACCCGACATTGTAACAAAACTTGAAAGTGTTACCTTTCCAATGACATCAAGATACCCCAGAGTGTCAAAGTATATGGAGCTGTACCACTTTTAATTTGGGTATGCCGTTTAAACCGAAAAAGCATGGAATTTCAGCCGTTTCATAACAGGGGGACTGTGTTTAAATTGAAAAAGAAATCTGACTGTGCTGCTCTATTGTTTTTTTCTTCAGAAAGTAGGTCATGTTTTTTCTTTTTCCAGCAAGCTCGCCAGTCTACAACCATCCCTGCTGTTGTTGCTTTTGCGGAATGGATGAGAATCCAGAAGACTTACCAAGGTGAGATTAAACCTACAGTTTATACACATAAACACTTTTTTTGTTCTTTAAGCTTAAATCACTTTGTCATGAACTCTATGGGTTCTTTTCCAGTCTGTGCTCCCAAGCTTCCAGCTGCACTTTACTTTTAGTAGTTATAATTTTATAAGACTCTAGCTAAGGATTTCAGTTAATCCAGTAGTTTATTTCTAATATGTAGTTTGCTACCATATTTTTAATGACATGCATTTCTGAATTGGGTTGCAAGAACAAAACACATTATTCTCATTGCTTTTATTTAACCGTGCAGCTTATCTTACTTCCTCCCAATAGCTATGTCAAGCAAGATTGTCAATAAACTGACCTGAAATAATTGGAACATCCTAATCATTCACTTCCCCTTGTGATTTTGTTCCTCTGTCTGTTTCTTACCAGCTCTACTACAACAAACTTCACCAATATCGTCACTGTAACCCTCCCAGATACTACAGCTAATAGAATACCAGATGGTGACTTCGGGAGTGTGTGTTGAGCATATGGGGCCATTTATTCCCACCCTCTATGCCATTTTCTTCCTCCTGGGCCTTCTGGGTAACTCTTTGGTCCTCTGGGCATTACTTGTGGCGTGCGACTCCGCGCATGACCGACGTGTGCCTCTAAACTTGGCTATTGCTGACCTTTCTGGTGTGTACCCTTCCCTTCCTAGCCACCAAGCGGGACCAGTGGCTGTTTGGGGATGCTATGTGCAAGCGGTCCTTGGATTTATAATATTGTTTTTTACTGGTGGGATCTTTTTCATCACTCTAATGAGCATTGACCGTCTTGGCTAAGTACATGCGTTACGCTATGAGAGTACGGACAAGGTCCTTCGGTAAATCGCAGCGGCTGTGACATGGTTGGCTGGGTTTTTTGTCTTCTTTCCCCGAATTGATCTTCCTCAAAGAGCAGCTAGAGTGAATATAATGGGACTCAGTTTTTCTGCTACCCTGTGTATCACAGCAACTTCGAATGACGACACCACTTTATCCAACTCTCACATCTGGAGCATTTCTGCTTTTTTAAAATGAACTTTTTGGGGTTATTTGTCCGGTTGTCATCATGGGTTTCTGCTACTCACAGATTGCCAAAGGCGTGCACAGCCAGTCATCCAAGAAACAACGATCCGTTTAGTTCTCATAGTGGTAGTTGTTTTCTCTGCGCGGATCCCACAAAGTTGCATCCTTCTTCAAAGCCATGGAGCTATTGCACATCTATACAGAAGTGAAAGCAGCAAGCCATCACATTGGTTACAGTCCCTGAGGCCATTGCCTACTCTCACAGCTGCCTCAACCCCATCCTGTATGGTGTTGGGGAGAAGTTCAGGAGGCACCTGCTAGATTGTAAAACAAGTCTCCCTGCAGGCTGTGAGAGGTCAAAGTCGCATACCCAGGACGAATCAATGGGTCAGTTACTCACGACCACCAGCTGGACGAGAGGAGCACTCTGTGTAAAGTGTGTTCCATATACTGTATAAAGGGGGTTGTTACTTATTTCTGTCTGTGTGGTCATCTGCACAATGAGGGCATTCTTGTGGTAATTTGCATTTCTTATGGGCTATTTAGGACTTCAGCAATATGACAAATACAGCGTGACAATGGTCAGCTTGAGAGACACAGGATTTGTAATAAAGTAACATGAAAACAGTTTACCTGTGTGTAAAGATATATTCTTTATACTTGTAAAGTGCTATAGACAAATAAGTATCGTTCTGGATATGCAAGACTTTAACAGAGTTGAAGCAATTTTATAATAGGTAAGAAACTGTCCCGAAATACATTTGTCTCTCTTTTTTTAGAGAGAGACAAACTCAGATGCCGACCAGTTCCTTGCAGTCAATCCGGGCAAAAACCATTAAGAGAAGTGCAACAAATAGGGTACACATAGCTAATAGCTAAAGAAATAGAAAAACTTTTGCCACAGCAAAAGGTGCCCAGTGCAGCTGGAAACCAAAGTATTGCAAGTTTCAAAGCAACTGTAACAGCACCACCTCAACCTAGAGAAAACCACAACATGAAACAAGAGGGAGTATGTGTTGTCAGTAATCTTTGCAGTCTCTGTGCAAAAATTAGCATTGTGCTGTCAAATTTTGGAAATATCTCTGAAAATGTTAATCAATTTTAATCAACATTTCACGAAACAGGTAATTTTCAAATCATTATACTGATAATTCTATCATGCAGACTGCCAGCCAAGTGGTATTATGCATACCATATCCTAATTGCAACATCCTCGTTAGATTCAGGTTGGGCACCATTGTTAAACATCAACCCCCCTCAAGCATTTCCTTACTGTAACCCCCTAATGTCAAAATGCAAAAAAAAAAATTTGCCGCCTGGATAGCTTAGTTGGTGGAGCGGGGCGCCCATAATAGAGGCATATATGACTCCTCTATGCAGCGAGCCCAGTTCAACTCCGGCCAGCGGCCCTTTGCTTTAATTCCCCCTTTCTCTCCCCTACATGTCTGCTATGTCCTAAAATAAAGGCTGAAAATGCCCCAAAAAATAATCTAAAAACAAATATATTATATTTCTTGAAATAAAACCCAAGACAGCCAAGACAGGCAACTGTTTCACCCCTAGGTCTAACCTCAGTAATAAATGATATAGAAGTGAATGGTGAAGTGCCCCTTAAAAGTAACATTCTCATTAATGACAGTAGTATTCAGTAAAGCGAATCATATTTTCAGGTGGGGTGGAGTTTCAACATTTTCACTGGCTGAATAAGAAATGCAAAATCTTCAATTAGTTAATAATCAACAATGAAAATAATGTGAATGCAGCCATTGCTGATACAATCGTAAAATATCTCCAGCATTTTGCACTTTTATTGTTTATCTGGGGGGTATACTGAGTGCAAGCTCACTGATCACATTTACACAGTTCCACATTCAGCAGGAAGCTGCCCAGTCCAACAACAGTCTGATCAACTGAAGCAGTGGGGTTAAGGGACTTGCTCAAGGGCACCTCAGTGGTGGTAATGAGTGTGACTTCCACTTTCCCCTCCCAGATCTTATCCTACCATTTATAGTTATCAAGGGTATCATGGTATCTTAACTAGGGCTGTAACGATATTCAATGTGAAAGTGAAATTGGGACACTCAGATCCGCAACCTCCAACTCCTAGAGTTATCCTTCCTGTCCAGATCCAGTGCTACATACCTTCATTTTTTTTTTTAAGGTTATATTTATTTTGGGACTTTTCCCTTATTATAGTGATAGTGCATAGACTGGAAAGGGGGAGAGAGATGGGGGGGGGGACAAGCAGTAAAGGCAGCAGGTTGGATTCAAACCCCACGCCGCGGCAGGACTCAGCGAAACCTCTACTGGGTGAGTTGGAGGCACCCTGCTAACATATCTTTAAATTCTATTAGTCCTTTTATCCCCCTTATCCCCATTTGCTTGTAAATTAAGCTTGCTGTAAAGATGGTCTGAAACTGTAGTGTAACGTTACGAATGGGCGCTGTTCGACCGAGTGGCTGGGGCTGTTTCCCGACGGTTCAGTAAACTGCCGTTAGCGTCCTTAGCACCGGCGTTAAGTACTGACGGGGATGGCTGCTAGCTGGCTTGGGGCTGACTGTGGATGTGTCCCGGGACGGGTGTAATGATAGTGGACGGCTGCTGCTGGCTTGGGGGCTGACTGGGGATGTGTCCTGGGACGGGGGCTGTAATGATAGTGGATGGCTGCTAGCTGGCTGGGGGCTGACTCTGGATGTGTCCCCGGGGCTGTTGTCAACTCTCATCCCGACGAAGCCTCGCATCGCGGGAGACTGAGGCAGACAGACAGAAGTGTGCCAGCTAGCTGGCTAAATTACCATTAGATTAGTCGTCTATGGAATCGTGAGTCAATATCGTGATACAAACTGAATCTGGGGTTAAGTGTATCGTTACAGCCCTAATCTTAACTGTCATTATTTGTTTAAAAAGCTTGTCTCTATTGTATGTGAAGAGACGCATATATTTTAGCATCGTTTTTTCGTCACAACAGTCATGCTGATATATGTGGATGAACGTGCCAAAACACACGTTTTTGAAATGTTGAAGTTATCTTAATTGTGTCAGAATATTGTTTAATAAATATTTATAAATAAACAGAGTACGCATTCTTGGGTTTATCTTAACCGAATAGTTGCATTAATCTCTACAAACAAGCAATATTAAGCCACAAGATCAACAGTAGAATGACAATGTAGCCAACACAACATGTACACTATACAATAACAACTCCACAGCCCCCCCCCACTCACACACACACACACACACACAACACAGAGAGCAAGATTAACAATTCCTCTGCAGAGATTTACATCCACAAATATAACAGCGGTTACAACCACAACCAGCACCAGTTTATCTAAATTACCAACCTATTAGAAGTCATTGTGTGGGTCGCACCGGAAGTCCTCTCATAGGCTCCACCTTCAACTTCTCTGCTCGTTCATTCTCAATGCATGACATGTCAGTCCACTCAGTGTCTCTGTGTATGATCCAGTTCTTCTCACAAACCCGCCCACCGCTGGAGGATCCACATTAACTTGAGACGGGTATGGGCTGCAGCTGGAGCATCCCATCTCGTCGTCCGTCTCATCCGGTCCCCATACGGAGGGTGTCCAACGGTAAAACCAGAGGGTTCAAAATTACGATATCGCGATAATTTTCCAGATGGAGTCAGGGTAAATTCGTGACCACATTTGTTTGCAATCAATTTGAAAAACGTTAAAAAACTGTTAAGTAACCCATTTTGCCATACAAGTTTGCTTCCTTTCTGAATGTTATGCTTGTGTTGTTCCATATTAACGTGGCTACATCTGATGAAACCTGCAGCAGCGACGCAAGCGATTCTGCGACTAACGCGGGATCTCCTGAGGAGGGATAAACAATCCACGATCTGCACACACAACAACAAGACTACGAAAATAAACATGTTCAACTTTTCCAAGACTTTTTAATTGTATATTAATTGTTTTCACAACTTCACTGGGACATTGCTGCAAATAACTGCTTATCAGCATGGCGAGAGCATTCGACTGTAGCTCTAGGCTACAGTCGCTGCCTCGGCTGTCAGGCTCTCTGGGACCCGGGGCAGAAGTGGGTCTCTGGGAACGGGGCAGAATGCTGTCGGTCTCTGGGACCGGGGCAGATGCGGTGGTCCTGTGGACCCGGGGCCGAATGCTGTCGGGTCTCTGGGACCCGGGGCAGAATGCTGGCGGTCTCGGGACCCGGGGCAGCATGCGTGGGTTCTGGACCGGGGCGAATGCGTCGGGTCTTGGGACCGGGGAGAATGCCGGTCGGGTCTCTGGGACCGCGGGCAGAATGCGGTCGGGTCTCTGGGACCCGGGGGAAGAATGCGGTCGGGTCTTGGGACCCAGGGCAGAAGCTGTCGGGTCTCTGGGACCGGGGCAGAATGCGGTCGGGTCTTGGGAACCGGGGCAGAGCGGTTCGGGTCTCTGGGACCCGGGCAGAATGCGTGGGTATCTGGGACCTCGGGGCAGAATGCGGTCGGTCTTGGGACCGGGGCAGAATGCTGTCGGGTCTCTGGGACCCGGGGCAGCAGAATGCGTTGGGTTCTGGGACCCAGGGCAGAAGCGGTTGTAGTTTTCTACTAACGCGGCATCGGCCTGGGTCTTGGGACCCGTCTGCATTCGACTGCGTATCTCTGCTGCCCCGGTCTGGGCCAGGATGCGATTGTTTATTTTCTTCCACACGGGTTCTATCGTATTTGTGTTGTATGTATGAAAGGGGGGAAAGAAATTAAAACCAAACCTAACTTAAATCAAAGTTGCAGCTATAGAAGGATTTTTTAGTTTGCCTATCATCTGCATTTTTTTTTATAGACGAACACGTATTTTAAGTGTTTTTATTATCAGTATGATAGTCTGCATTTATCTTATGTACGTTTAGTTTAAATTGCCGTTACCTAAACAGTACGGCAATCATACATATGAATAAAATACTTCAATATTTTTTTGTTTTTTTATTTAACAGTAACGGCAATCACACAAATTATAAAATCATTAAATATTTAGTGTTTCTTTTCTTTTTCAAGTACCCGATAGCTCCGTGTGTAGAGCGGGTGTCCATAATTAGTGTTAGCTCTCGATGCAGCGGTCCTCTAGTTCGAGTCCGACTGCGACCTGTACTGCAAGGATCTCTCTTGGGGTTTTTTTTAACTAAACGTGTTAAAACCAAATATTAAAAGTATTTTATTCATTAGCATGATAGTTGACGAGGTTTATTTTATTCCAGACGATAGTCTGCATATCTTGTCAACAGACCATCCATCTGGAAAATTATTCGCGATTTCGCATTTTTTACCCTCTGGATTTACCGTTGGACACACTCCGTATGAGACGGGACGGATGAGACGGACGGACGAGATGGGATGCTGCAGGCTGCAGCCATATACTCTGATTAACTTTAGCATTTTAGCATGCTAGCCACACCCAGATTTGCTCACTTAGCGTGTGGCGGGTGGTGGGGCATTGTGGGTACGCGATCTGTGCTGCCTGCAATCTGACATGCGCATGCGCAAAATCTTCGAAGACGCATACACGGATGATAATCTGTTTTACGACGATTTACGTTGCACGATCGTTTCCACGGTTTATAAATATATATAGCAATGATCGCAATTGGGGGTGGAGGAATGAAGGTTTGCGTGACAGAAAGACTCAGACTTCATTCCACATGTAACCAAAATGGTACATGTTCATGGATATGTAACAACTCCTGTTATTATCTTGGATTGGCAACTACGTTAAAACACCTCATGCATAGTGTAAACTATATTTAAAAACATCACAACATCCCACTCTACATGTCACACAAATAACAATTATGCCAAGGCGGATGTAAATATGGCACTTAATTTAAATTTCTTATAAAACAGACCCGCTGCATAATGAATATCATAAAATGCATGTGCGGCCTTGCCATCAAGTGTTTCAAGGCATGCGTAATTTCAGAAGCTCTATGTAAAGATGATTTAGTGTATAATGTAGTTTATCAAAGATCCTCTATAGGCTTTGTACAAACCATCTCTGGTTAATCTAAACAGAGTTTTAACTTTACGCACACGCGAGTGGGGGGGGAGCTTTTGACGGCCAATGAGGGAAGCTGCAACGGACCAAGTCATCACTCAGTCTGACCAATGGGGTAACTAACTGACTTTTTTAAACGAGAGTTTTAAATAAGAGATCCCAGAATAATTTTCCAGAGTACTGCAGTAACATTTAAAACTTATTGATATGAGGGTGCTGTCGGAAAGTGTAAATATTCTGATTGACTACTTGGAAATTAACAATGGAACTGTTGGTTTCTGTGTTGTACACAATGTGAGAGACTGCCCTCCCCATTGTATTATTATCAATGGTGGATTAAACCCTTCAATCGTTCTCTAGTGCATCAAGTGGTGTTGCAGAACCTGGTTGAAAAGAGGGCGTACTGTACATTTGTAAGTTTCATGTACATACTGCGTGTGTGTAGGTGACAATCACATCGTTTAAATGATAAGTATTTTAGAACATGCTGAGAAAAACTAATGGCATAACTAGATGATTTGATATCTCGGTGATCCCAGCGTTCTCAGGGTTTCACTGTTTATTATGAAAACAAGTGTCGGCCCTTTTGGTGTATGAGTGAAGCTGAATTCAGTGTGGTGACAAAGACAGAAGATTACCAGAAGCCACTGTAGATGAGCTGGTAACAAAGGGGAAATATTGTCTCACTGCTGGAAGAAATGCTAAAGAAATCAGATAATCAATAATGGAAATGTTCTGCATTTTGTGTAGACCAATCAGATTTGTTAAACCATAACAAAAAGAGACACCATCCAGGATGCTCCGCCTCTACACTTAACAGCTCTTGTGGTGGATTGAGAATATGAACTTTTGACAAACATCAGTTCTGGGTTTCATGCAAAATATTTGCTGCTGCGTTGCAGAGAAAAACAACACATATTCACAACTGATAAGAAGATGTCAGTCCCGTGTACATATTTAGTATCGGTGTTGGAGTGAACTGGTAAAACAATGACACAAAGCTTCAATGTGGAAATATTTAAATTATTCAATTTACAAGGCTAAAATTATTACATCCTAATAATAATTGTTTCGTGGTGTCTTTCAAGAAAATGTACGGATTAAAAATCATTAGTGCATCAAAGCATAAAAAAAAGTGTCTTTTTGGTAACTTCTGTCTTTTGATGTAGTGTAGCTGGGTGTAAGATGTGTTTTGAGGAGGGGGGAAAGTGTACGGTACTGATTCATGCAACAGTAGCAGCATCTGCAGAGGACAGATAAGATCAGAACTCCTACTCTCTGTTCTTTTTTTTTCAGGGGTTATCACAGACACAGATCTTGATCAGAGTAAATACCTGCTTAGTATACAGTGCGCGTCTCTTCTTTTTTGTCTTATCATCTTGCTTTTCACTTTGGAAACAAAAGGACTTTCCCCATTGCTACATATTATTACATGGTCACCGGTAAACTACACGATAAGCCGGTGTTGCTTTCTGACGGCTCCTAGTTCAAACGACAAATAATATTCAGTGTGAAAAAAGCCTTTATGTCACGTAGAGAAGTCTTAATTGCTGCTTTGATTCATTTAGATGACTGTTGTGCCGGGGTTTCCCCTGCCATTTACTCGCCAGGAAAACAGCATGGTCTCAAACTTCTCTCAAAGGTATGGAAATAATGAATGAATACTAGTTTCAAGGCAGACATTATCTGTGTGGGGGTATGTCCGTGTACTGTATGTGTACGCAAAAGTTGCGGGCGCACCAGGTTGTCCTTGTACGTTTAATGGCAAAATAACAGGACAAAATAAGATATTTACAACACTTAGGAACATGTAAACACAATTCTGTACAAAGAAATATACATGCAAAAGTAAAACTAAGTCTAATAAGACATTCAAAAATGACATTGCTGCAGTTTTGCTCTATGTGTATTTAAAATATGACATAGTTCAGAGGTTACATCCTGGGTGTGGGCAAACTGCCCGACCCTCTCTGTACATCTTACATCATGTATAGGCCGGGTTTCCCAAAGGCATGTATTACTTAGATCATATTCTTTGATGAAATAGGCTTAAGAGAACTTGATAAACCGTAACAGCATGATTTTAGGAAACCTAGTTACACCAAATAAATAAAAATGACACAAAATGAAAGACTGTACAGACCGACGACAGTCATTTGACTCAACATGTTATTGGCTTGTTTAACATTAAATCAGATATTAACTCTTACAACCTTCAGATAAAATAAGAAAATGTGTACGTTTTAAGTTCCACCCAACTCCTAAGTTGGCTCCCTCAACTGGCACTTAAAAAAAAAGTTTAACAACTTTGTAACTGATACATCAACTTATTCAAATGAAAAATAACTGACCTCTTTCACAGCAGTACCTGTTAATGCGGAATGGAATTTATCAAAGGATACATTTGAACTGTTGGTGGTACAATATTTGTGTGTCTCAAAAGGTATAATGCATACTCCAATAAATTAAAGTCCATAGTGAATGGTCCACGATGACAATTTTCCAGACCTATTGCTTGGTAAAAAATGTCCAACCCAGTCGGTCTTATGATGTCCAACTGGAACAAATCTTGCGCCATACACCAGTATCTCCTACCAAAAAGCCAAACAAAAGCACACAGCAAACACTTGTGGCCAGCTTGAAAAAAGACAAACAATTCTTTATACAATAAGATAAATAAATCCAGATGAACCTGTGTAACACTGACATGTCCTGGTTCAGTGTGGTCTGTTAACTTAACATGAGAAATAAAAATAAAAACATTTTGAGCAGGAAAAGAACGATACTCAACTTTGGTATGTACAGAAAATAAAAAAAACAGAACAATGGACAAAGCATAAGTGCCTCTTTTTTAGATACCATATTTTTATAACATTATTTCTGAAAACCCGCCTCTTGTCTGGAAGGTGTTTGCAGATATTATACTGAATTAATACAGAAGAGTTAAACACAATACAGACATCTATCGCAGTACCAGGTACGTACATGCCTTTTTAAGAATACGGCTACAACACAAAGTCTTCATAAATAGTTGCATAAATGTTTAAGCTGCAACATTGCACATGGGAATTAATGCAAAATACGAGTGCATTTATAGTAGCGGTTTGTTCATTGTGAAATCCAGTGCTGAGGTCCGCAGGAAGAGACTACCTAACAAACTGTATGGAGTCACTAATACTCTGCAAATTAAATAGCTTTGTTCATTTGAGACAAATTCTTCAAAAGATAATGAAAGGCAGGAATTGTTATTTACAAATAAGGCGAATGCAGGTAAAAACGGAGAAACTTTGACACAGCTCGTTGAAGTTAATTTAGTCTCTCTTAGTGTCACAAACTGAAAAAATTATACCTTTTAAACGAACAGGGACATAAAGATAAGCAAACTATTGCACTGAATGTAGCTATAATGTGTTGTGGGAAACATGGTTTGGTCTGTTATCTATTCTGGAAAAGTGGCCCGCTGAGGGTGCCACTTGTTCACACCTCCTGTTTCTATTTGACGTACTAACTCACCCTTGTTTTCCAAAAGGTGTGAATAAAGACAGTTCTCTGTTTCATCATGTATGGTTTCTTTTACAAAAAGTAATCTCTCATTACAAAAAAACATCTTCTTGTGTTCAACCGAAAGCAGCCTGAATTCTCTTTTAAACAGTATCATTTTTCTCTGTTAGCGCGGTTGCACTAGCACTAGCTGTTGAGAAAGCCGGTTTCTCTCCTGCTAAGTCAAGGTTGAAAGCTCAAACTGATTCCAGAGTTCATTTGTTGTGCAGGCATAATGACCACATGCCAAGGTGTGTTCAGGAGGGGAGTTGGGGAGAGTCAAAGGGTTATCAGCCGAGTGCTCAGTCGCAGCAGCAGGACTTTGTGGCTTGGTGAAGGAAAAGGTGATAATTCTGGAAAAGTGTGGTGGTCCTCTCAGTAACCAGTCAACATGTTACCATCCTCAATAGTTGGTGGCCAGCAGGACTTCCTGTTATACCACAACAATGTAGATACAGGGCCCTCCAGTACATGGTGCTGTCACATTACCTAGTGAAGCGGCATGTGGTTGAGCAGGCGGCTGTGAAGGAAGGCCTTAATGGTGCCGATGGGCCGCACATCGTTCAGGTGTTCCGTCTCCGATGAAGGAAGAGTCTGGAGGTATCGAGATGTAGGTGTGATGATCGGAGATGTGACAGCGGCGGTTGTGCGTATGGTTTAAGGTGGCATGCCAGTGTCAAAGTTTATCACACCTCGAGGCTGAGCCAGGGCGCCTGCAGGAGACGCTGCGGAGGCCGCCGTTCTGGCTCGGCGTGGAGCAGCAGGCGGACAAAGTCCTGGCAGCTGGGCTCACACCTGGAAGTGTCCGGGGAAGCTGAAGTCCAGGCGACAGATGTTGAGACACGTCTCCTCAAACTCTCGTCCAGGAAGGGAGAGGCGCCACTAGTACAAACGTAGGTCACCACCCCTGTAGGAATCATCCAGTCAATATCCCAGTAGACAAATCAAAAAATAGGTCGGTCAGTCAATCAGTTGCAGCAGGAAAATTATGGGTTTGTTATCAAGTCACCTGCACTACATATATACCAAACTATTAATTGTAATGTATTTTTATTATTAATAGTTTCTTATGATGTAATAGAAGTTACAAACTTATTGTGCCTAGTTACAGCCCTAAGCTCCAAAGGTCAGACATCAGTGAGGCAGGCTGACCAGGACAGCTAAGGGGCAGAGAACTCTGGGCTCCCAGGAAGAGGATGGATGACTTAGAAGGATGGAAGGGGCTCAGCTGAACGGCATCGCAAAGGCTGTCAGCTTGATCACTGGGCTGGGAAGACGCATGTTCCACCACAATGTTCTCTGGTCGGGGAGCAAGAAAAACATTGTCTTACAGCAAACCGC
>NC_045738.1:2461013-2461381 GCF_008692095.1 Etheostoma spectabile | reverse complement strand
TCAGCGGCACTTCAGGTCAATTTGTACACAAGCGACAAGACTTTTGTCAGTGACTGTACAGTGCATGGACTGGTTGTCTCTAAGGTAGGCTATAGGGTTGTGCCGATGGGCGATATCATGTCATCGTCCATCGTGATGGTTGACTGGCATCACGATGGAGAGCCACCATCGTGATGCCACGCCCCCCTCCACCCCCTACCCTGTCAGATACACGCTAATCCTAGTGGACGGGAAATTGAAGACTGCGTCGGTCTATTTGTAGGGGTACAGTCTCTCTGTCTCTCTCTCTCTCTCTCTCTCTCTCTCTCTCTCTAGGTCAAGTTATTAATGTGCTGCCCCTACCAGCGGCAGCATGTAATACTGTCTAT
>NC_045738.1:2459520-2461003 GCF_008692095.1 Etheostoma spectabile | reverse complement strand
CATTTGAATGTATGCCTGATCAACTGCCAATTTAGGGGACATCGCCTAACCCGAGTAGGCTAACCATTCCCTCGTTTTCTCTTTGCCACGTATTCGAAAAAAATACCTTCTCTTTTTCTTTACTTTGCCTTCAACAGTTGCTACTGCTGGCTTGGCAGCGGGCCTCCTCATACCAGGAATATGTTGCCACGTTTTTTAAAGCAGTGTCACGGACTAGTGCTGAAAACCACTCCAACCGCCACTGTGGCTGGTATACAAAGCAAAGTCTCCCTCTGGTTGCAATAACTGACTTTCCACACTGGGGCTCAATAAAGTTGTATCTTATCTTAAATGTAATTTAGTGTTTCTCCCAGACCATCAATCCATCAACAAATTAAATGTGAAAACAACACAAAACAAGAGAATCACCCAACAGTCTTATACTTCCTTTTAACAGTTAATTCAGTTTTTCTCATTAAAAAAACCTAATCCTGTTGTTCACTGTCCTTAGTGCTCTCTCCACTTAGACTAATGTCTAACAAACATCATAGATAAGTAACAGAGGGTTTAGAAGAAAAATGTCTTATTTCATTTATATTTGTCCTATAATTTACAGAGACTTAACCAAATGCCAGCATTTGGTGTGACGGCTTGAGAAACAACTTCCTTATGGAAGTCTAGAGTAGGTATTTATCATATTCATCAATGTGAAGAGAAAACCTTGATGTTTTTGAGGCGATTTGCTGATGTTACCGAATTTCTCACTTAAGATTGACTTAAATGTCTTCTGATTCCAATGTGAAGCCAAAATGGTTAAATCTTTTAAATTTAAAAAGTAAATGTACTACTCACAATTTCAACAATGAGGTCTATTGACTCCTGATATTTTCTTCTCTTCATGTGCTCCTTCACTAGAAATAGGGATAGATTCATTCATCATGATGACTGTATGTTGTACAGATAAAAGCTTCAAAGCAATAAAAGAAAAGAAAAAAAACATTCACTTGTGAATGTTAAGGAATTTAGAGATGTTACTGGACTTTCCTGACCTTTAAGTCCAACCTTTCACATAATCATCATTTAGTGAGTCATGTCTAAAAGGCTTCTGAAAACAAAGTTCAACTGCAAAGTTGAATCATAAGAACAAATTTCTAAATCTGAAAGAAAACCATGACAATAACAAGAATGTTTGTCTTTGCTATAGCTTGTGTTAACTTCCCATTTTTGATTTTCTCCCTCCGAAAGCAGTAATGTCAGAGATACTGTACAAGCAACATTATCAACAACCATCACCAGTATAAATGTAGCATTATAATGCATCTGTCTATGAATATTACAAACTTCCTCCTACTCTGACCATAATCAAATTCATGTCATCTCTTTTAAACCACATCTTAAGCCTATTTCTCTCACTATAAACTTTGGCACGCACTTTGACACCCATGCCGACCCTCACTTCCTGTTGCTGACGTTTGTACACACACACACACACACACACACACAC
>NC_045738.1:2458662-2459510 GCF_008692095.1 Etheostoma spectabile | reverse complement strand
CACACACACACACACACATATGTATACATAATCCTCAACTCCACACAGTTTTTATAAGTGTGAGAGAGATGAAGGTCTAGTTATTATCAGCTAAACATTTCAATGTGCTTACCGTAATGTCTTCCCAAATCACTGCTCTTGAATTTGTGTGCTCTTTTGCTGTGCATCAAGCTTACATGTCATCCTGTCAACTTGCATTGCTCGCTTTTTTTTATCAAATCCAGCTCCAGAGCTCGTTTCTGGTAAGGTGAACTCTTGGTTTTGTTGTTTCCTCCGCATTTCCTCCGCACCTAGTGTTAAAACTGCACAGAGGTGTCAGTGTGGTTTTCTGAGAAATGTATGTTAATATGTGGCAAGAAAAGTGTAAGGGGGAAATTCTAATGAGGAGCTTTTCTCTGTTTTTTCTTTTTAGGAGTTTTTTAAATTTCAATTTCAAGAGTGTGTACTTTCAATCTAAAACATTTTTTAATTGTCAAACAACAGGAGGCACAGCTGGAGCCACATGTGCAAAAAACTCTAACCACAACCTGCACAACACTGTGGATTTACAGCACTTTGTTCAAACGCTAACACAATGCTGTCAAAACCTTAACCCCACATTTAGAACGGAATGGATTTCTGCCTGGTCCATTTCAAATACTGTTACATGTCACATGTCATTTAGTTGTCACTTTCATCCAAAGCGACTTACAGTTCCTTTATACAGTTGAGTTTGGAAGAATAGCAGTGTGTTTAAAAAAGTGAATAATGCTCAAAATTCTTAGAATAGCTTTTAATTCCATAGTTTCAGTGCATTGGGAACACTGTTTCAAATCAAAATCAAAATCAAAACATGACCAAAATTGATC
>NC_045738.1:2458492-2458652 GCF_008692095.1 Etheostoma spectabile | reverse complement strand
TATACCTTTACAGAAAGTGAAGAAAAAGTGGAAAATAAGGAATATTAGGCTGTTAGAAAAAAATAAGCAGTACTTGCATTTATCTTTACAAACTCAAACATTTACTGTATAAAGTGAAATATATCTCAAGGGTTTGCTTTACTTTGAATCACTGCACTAA
>NC_045738.1:2458185-2458482 GCF_008692095.1 Etheostoma spectabile | reverse complement strand
CATAACCATTATTTCTGAGAACTGCTTCACATCTGTGTTTCATGGAGTCGACCAAAAATTGTTCTGCACTACTGGTTTTTGCTTTACTGTCTTCATAAGTCTTCTTTGATTTTCCTGGAGCTGATCATTGGTTG
Organism: Etheostoma spectabile; assembly: GCF_008692095.1. Taxonomy (NCBI): domain Eukaryota; kingdom Metazoa; phylum Chordata; class Actinopteri; order Perciformes; family Percidae; genus Etheostoma; species Etheostoma spectabile. The sequence goes on along the minus strand of NC_045738.1, from coordinate 2,458,348 downwards.
AGCCTTTGCTATTATGGCTATTCTTTGATCCAGTTGAACGGTAGTTGACCATTTTTTCCCACGTCGATCAAGCTTTGGAAGCCATTTCGAGGCATTTGAACTAATTTTGGCTGAGCAGCCTATAATATTCTGCACTTGTTTATATGTTTTCCCCTCTCCAATC
>NC_045738.1:2451831-2458175 GCF_008692095.1 Etheostoma spectabile | reverse complement strand
TTTTAATCAAAGTCTGCTGTTCCTCAGAGCAGTATTTCAGTGTGAAATGCACTATAACCAGCATGCATATTTGCTTCCTTCCTTCCTTAAATATGGGCCATAATTGTCACCTGTTTCTTCACAGAATCAATCAACTGCTATTATTGTGAACAATCCCCTTTCAATTACAGATTCAATTACAAAGAATGAGCAGCATGCATGTCATGACTGTTGGGTCTGTCCACACCAAAGGCATGTGTCCTACCCACAGCAACACCACCACCTGTGTGTGTGTGTGTGTGTGTGTGTGTGTGTGTGTGTGTGTGTGTGTGTGTGTGTGTGTGTGTTAGGAAAGACATTTTTTGAAGGAGACAGGTTTTTATCAACATCACATCGAAGGTCCTCTCTTGCCATGAACCTAGGGAAAACCCTTCTGAAATGCCTCACCCATCCCTGGCAGTCCTTTTGGACTTGTGTCCCCACATCCAGAACTCATACCTATCAATAGTGACATTTGGTCATGTGGGTGGTGATCAAACACTTTCCACCTCCAAGCAGAGAAAACCTAATCTATTGGGTTGAGGCAGGGGGAATATGGCGAGATCATCACATATCTGTGTTGTGCTGCAAAACACTCTGTGACAGCTGCAGAGTGGTGAAAACCACCTTATTGCAGACTCACAAAAACCTAGGGGTTTCTTACTGGTTCCCCCTGTTCTGCTGGCACTCCCCCCCCCCCCCCCCCCCCCCCCCCCCCCCCCCAACCCACCCCCCCACTAGGGACAAAGTAAATTACTAGCAACAAAATAAAAATACATCTATTGAAGCAAACTTCTGATTTTCATTCCTTCTTGTTTACCTAAAAAAACTTGTATGTTATAAAATAAAAAAATCTTGTTAGTCAAATTATTTCAACTGTAAATATTAAAGGTTTCTAATTTCTGTAATGGTGTTTTTACTCTCTGTGTGTTCCGAGTGACCGTGTGGGTTGTTCGTACCGTTTTGCAGCACTGAGCCAGAGTTTTGAAATGCGTTAAGAGTTGTTTTGCTTGGAATCGGTTTAGCACGTGATGTGAACTGTTTAGATCAGGTGACTGTTGGTAGAGCAGACTGTATTGAGAGTTATGCACATGTGGCTTCAGTTGTGACTACTGTCATTTAGCAATCAAAAAAACTGCAACTATACTGTATACTTTAATATGTTTATGTCTAACAATATCTATTCAGTGCTTTTTTTCCGTCAGCTACTGTCCCCCACAATAGAACAAGCTGCCACGGTAGTAATAGGCCACTAAGAAGTAAATTCCTAAGAAATTATTTAATTTGTGATTTGAATTTGTTTTAAATTACCTTTTCTTTTTAACATATGTCTTTGAATGCATCTCCTCAGCTAAATGTTAGAGCTATCCATATTTCTTTAATTTGATTTACAGAAGCAGCTTGTCTTTGTCCCACATATGCAGATACTGTAAGAAAAAGTTACTACTGTACACCACATGAACAGTGTACAGTCAGGCAAGTACTCGCCAACAGGAAAGCTAAAATGTGCAATAAGAATCCAAGTATGGTGCATGACTTTGATCTCAAATGAGCACAATATAACATTATCATTGTTTGGTACTCTTGGATATGAGAAGAGATGTAAAACTTTAATTACCTTCACAGGCAAACTAAATCACAACAGCAACCAATCACAACATAAACAAAAAAGCTTAAAGGACATTACGCGTAAAGCTGACATGTGAATACATGTACTGTATTCTGTGCAAATAACATCTGAAATGGTAGTAATATAACCAAGACAAAAGAACATAATTATGTATTAGCTTGTATTATTGTAGACATTAACACTAGATGCAAATTGGCAAAACACTGTATCAAGAAAATATAAAAAATAATTACAGTTGTGTATGATGAGCCAAACTTTGTTCCACATCAACAGATTTAAATCCAAAAGGTGCTACATAGCCCAAACCCTACATAACTGTGTTAGTTTCACTTTGTGGTTTTGATTCATCATCAAACTTGAATGAAAAACTTTTCCAAAAGGAATGTGAAAACAAAAACAATTCCATGTTGTAAAAGAATACTTTGTTTCTCTTACATGGTATACCATATATCATATCAAAAGCTATAGCTTTCCCAGACCGTATGAATATTTTTCTTTATCTTGCAGGCTCATCAACTAATGTGTGAACCTTTTAAACACATCTGGCACAGATACACAAACGTTGTGGTTACAGGCTGTTACAAACAAGAGACTCGTGATTTCCGTCAACATTCAGCAGGAAAAGCAGTGACAATGCATAGCATTTGTAAAATACCTGAGAGACAATGAGGCTCATCGGACCACACCTAATTACATCTGACATCTTATGGTCCAAACCAAATCGTCCAGAGAAATTTCAAAATGCAGGTCAAATCGAAACGATCTAAAGGTAATATGTACAGGGACAGGCACTTTAAGACAATGGTGATGAATAACACTGCCATAGGTCGAAACTGGAAGTTGCCAAACAAATCATGCAACACGTATAAGGATAACATGCTCGGCAATAGTAGCAATAATAACAAAGCTTCCCGGATCAAACAGGTCAACTCTGCAGGTGATGTCCATAAAGCATAATATATACAACATAATCTGCCCTCCACCTCCTACATGATGAGATTAGAGGTGACAGAGGACCTGGACGCGTTTGAGCTTTTCCTGAATGAGCTATCAGACAGATCTCTGTTGGAGGGAAGGAGAATCCCAGGCACCCATTTCCTCAACAGCTGAAAGGCTCGTTTCATGAACTTTTGTCCCACAAAGGCGTATATGATGGGGTTCAGGCAGCAGTGAGTGTAAGCAAAGGTCTCAGTCACTGTTGCTGACAGCCTTAAATTTGATTCCATGTCACAACTCATTGGCAATACATCTTTAGATTTCAGAAACCCCAAGAAAATGGAAATGTTATACGGGGCCCAGAATATGAAAAAGGCAATCACTATAGAGACAATCAGCTTGATGACGCGGTGCTTCTTTGCACTCCTCATGTTCACCAGTACGGGGATGATCCTGGAGTAGCAAACTATCATCACCAGCAGGGGAATCACGAGACCCAATATATTAGTTGTCAAGATGTGATAACTGCTCCAGGCATCGTTTGGGACATATCTACAAGCCTGCTCTTGAGAATCATTTGTCACTTTTGTAAAGATAATAACCGGTAGAGAGACACACAAGCTCAGCACCCAGACGGACACCGTCATAGCGATGCCTAAACTCACAGTGCGATAGTGGACCACCTTTTTAGTGTGCATGATGACCACGTAGCGGTCCAGCGTCATGACAACCATGAAGAAGATGCTGCTGAAGAACCCAGTGTTATGGGAGCCAGAGGTGAAACGGCACATAAAGTCTCCAAAAGTCCACTGGCCGACCACAGAGTAGTGAGAGTAGAAAGGCAGCGTGAAGACAAAGAGGAGGTCGGAGAGAGCCAGGTTGAAGAGGCAGATGTCTGTCAGGTTGGTCTGGTTGCGATGCTTCACCAGGACACACACCACTAGGCCATTGCCTTGAGAGATGGAAAAAATGACATGTTATAATAATAATAATAATAACATGTGATATTACTGAGCATCATATGTAAAGTAATGGTCTCCTCACACACACACACACACACACACACACACACGCACACATACATACCTAGGAAGCCGAGGACGAAAACCAAGCTATAGAGAGTGGGCAGAAACACCTTGCCAAAATCCTTCAAATCGGCGTTGCTGCAAGGACCAAAGTCTCCTGAAGAGTTGTCATAATAATATGAGTAATCTATAGTTGTGCTTCCAGTTTCTCCTTTATCTGTGGACAGAACATTATCATTTTAACATTTACAGCATCTAACCTTATTTTAGAAATAATTCCTGCATATTATGAACTAATATAGCCTATTGTACATTGAAAGGACCAGGTTGCATGTAAACACATGTCGTTAGTGGAGGTAAATGGAATTTAGTTTTTGGTGTGCACAGCACTGAAAAAATGTCATTAACAATTTTTAACAAGTAGTTCCAATAAAAAGCTGTTCACAGTGGGGTCCGTGATAATTATTTGGGGCCACTGTTTTTTCAAAGCTGAGCACCACAAACTAAATTCCATTTGACTCTACTGTACTGGTGTAAAGACAGACATTTTACACATGAATATCTCAAAACCCTATGAGTAGAAGGAATTGATCTGCCTGCAAATACAACCAAAACTAGCTGCACAGATAGAAGTGATCGGTTGTCATTTGAGTGAATAAACCATCATAGTCAATTGATAATGGAGGTTATCATGCCCCCTGCTGGTCTTCATGACTCATGTACTCCCTTGTTGGAAATATTTATCAGGATGATGCATTAATCTACAAGGGGTGTACAAAATAATATAAACATTGAATGAAAAAGAACTTCAATTCAAATCGCAAAACACTGGTGTCCATCCTCTATATGAGGTTGCACCATCATCATCGCTGTAATCCCCATATACAATTATTTTAAATATATACTGTATATCGATGTATATTTTTTAAGTTTTTAAATTGTATTCAAGTTACTTAAGATTTGATATACTTTGAACTGTTCTTATGTCTACTTTAGCCAATAAGTGTTTGAAGGCTATTTGTTTGACAAATATAAATAGTATAAAGAACACTTTGATAATTTCCCAATGTTTTATATTTCTTAGTTTTTCCATGCAACTTTGACATAATAAAATAAAAAATAACGTCAGGACTAAAACTCCAAATGGGAACCTAAAAAATGATGAAGTTGCATTACAGCAACATACTAAAATCACATTTAAGTGGAAAAAAAATAAAACTGACAGCAATGTATTGAGCATTACAAATGACCATGCAAACATATTTCTTCAATAAGTCAATAATACATTGACTACACATCATGCAAAGAATGTACAGTTGTTAAATTGCATTCACCTGTCATGGTGAGACGTATCTTAGAGATGCCTTTTTTCCGTCAGGTAGTCTGTGGCTGCACTTTAAGGCTCTTTAATTCTCTCTCTGGATCTTTATGGAAACCGTGTCCTCAAATGAACAGTGATGAACTAACTGTCTTAAAGTCAGAGGTCTCTTATTAATAACAGCACAGAAACAGAAGTGCAGCTGTTGTTTCCTGTAAGTCCCCAAGTGTGAAAAGATCCTTATCAGCGGCCCACAGTTCACAGTATCTTCAGACAGCCAACACACCACACTGGCAACTCAAAAAACAAAACAAAGCACATACTCATGCAACCCAGAGCATGTCAGACTTTCACCCACATCAAATTTATCAAATCATTTTTCAGAAGGGTTCTAATCATTTTTACCACATAAAATTATAGTCTAAAAAAGTGAAAAGTTTGAGTTAGGTAGGCCTAATTGAAGAAATGTAGCCTGCACATGAATGAATGGGTTTACCAACTGATTCTAATCAGAAGTAAGACTCTTTTTACCACTTAGACATGTTTACTACAATCAGAGCAATAACAATAATTAAGAATTAGTCATAGTTTAGAATGCAATAATAAAAGCATCTGACCATTAATCAGGGATTGATTGCATGTTCCAGTCAATTTAAGTGACAAGGCTACACTGTAACGAATTTGACTGTAGATTTTACAGTAACGTCTGGCACACACCCAACCCCGTGCCAGCAAAATCTTGTAAAACTCTGTTAGTTACTGTTATAACTGTAAAAATAATTACAGTATAAGACAGATTTCTTTTACAGGTTATTGTTGACATAAATAAGCAATGTTTTGTTTTTTTAAGGAAAACAATATTTATTGTGATTAGTTTACAACATTATCTTGTTCTAGTCAAATTACAGCTTACCTGGCACTCGAGTTGCTAGGAATAGCTGTAATACTTCACAATACAGTGTGTTGTAAATTGTTTTTTTACAAACATATTGTATTGTGAAACATTACAGCTTTTTGCTGGCAACTCAAGTATCCAGCAAAAAGATGTCAATATTTCACAATACACCAAACACCAAACACACACAGCTTTAATTAACTAACCATTTATGTGCCATTAATTATAATAACACAACCATGACGTCGTGTTCACTTCCAAAACAAAATACATTTATAAATGCCACAGACCATTTTACACATTCAGGCATAATCGCATAAATGTTTTTACCTGAAAATTGTCTTCAGCCATGTATGCTGTTGAGTACTGTGCAGCGATGGCGCTCTGTTCAGGATGTTTCTCCTCCCTGTAGCTTCGCTAAACAATACAAAAGTTGAAAAACACATGTTATGTTGGAATATAACATAACATCTGTAATAAGCAGTGTGTTAGGCGCCTATTGAGAGTGTATAAGCCCTTAAA
>NC_045738.1:2448860-2451487 GCF_008692095.1 Etheostoma spectabile | reverse complement strand
CAAGTTTGTTTAGGGACCCCACTCTGATAAAATATTTAAATGCACCCTTTTATTACAGTTAAAAATAACACATGTGCACTGCATGAAATAAACTGCATCTGGGATTATCCAAAAGTGGCCATGTCTGTTAAGGAAGACTCATGGGCGCCTCACAACCCCTTTTCATTCGATAATTTCTTAGTCAAGAGGTCAAGGGACTCTTTAGAAATAGCCAACGCCTTTTTCACCCCGCTATCATTAACATGATGCGAATGTTTGAGGAAGGAGCCAGCGTAATGTTGGACTCTAACTAATTCATAGAAGAATTTTAAAGTTAAATATCAACCGAATTAAAAGTTCTATTTCAGGGGTGTGCAAAGTCAAACGGTATTATAATTTATACATTCTGTTAAATCAGAACAATATATAATGATGGGCTTTCGCTTCAATAAGGCAATGTTTTGAATTTTGGGACTGACTTGAATCAACGTGGATGGGCATGATCTGCAGGCGAGCGGCTAATGCATACGGTTAAGCTAGCTAGTTTTTTTCTCACTAAAGTTGACTTCAGCTTGCTAGTTTAGCTAGAACGGTGAAGAAAAAGAAAATGTACAGTCAGACAGTCAATATAATAAATAAAACAAGTGACATTAGGGAATGTACTTACCAAATACCGACTCCGTGGCGCTGGCCGTCCTGTAGGTTAGCTACTTCGCTACATGCCTGCGTGACGTTAACATGTGACGTTACAACACAGACATTGAAGTCCACTACTACGCTTAGTTAGTAGAAATAAATATAAAAAGGCGTTAACCGTTAACGTTACCATTACACCCGCTTATAATTCCTTAACTTTAGCATTAAACTGTTCGCCTGGGATTGCTTGTTCAAAATTCCTTCTGAAAAGTCTCCAGCTAACGTTAGCTAGCATGAGTTAACTTATTGTTGGGCTGCACTAGACTGAAACACGGTCAACTTAGGTTATTTCAACCAGCATTAACAAGTTAAACCACAATTTGTTATGTAGGTATTCATAATAACTTAGTATTGGGCTGAGTGGGGGAGTGCAATGTGGCTCTCTGCAACCGCCATCAAAGGTCTTGTGAACTGCCTCGTGCAACGCATTCAACAGTAAATAACTGTACCTGTACCATCATTACAGTCAAGCGAAAATAGCCTGTATTTCTTATGTAAAAAGCTGTCAATACGTAAAGTGTTTTGACCCATAATGCATGGCAATATACAGTAAACATTGTAAAAGACAAAAAAGAGTACTTGTACAAATTTAGCTGTAGAAATTACAGAAATTTGTACAGGTACCCGTTCTTGATGTTGTTTGTCTAATATCGTAATGTTTTAGGCTACGTATTGCAATTGCATTTTGTTTTTTGTTGAGAGACACTCTTTTTCTTTTTGTCATTATTATCATTGTAGCAATGCTTTTTCTGCGCTGACTGTCCAATATCCATCCCCAATGTGGAGCACCATACCAGATTGCAGTAAGGTCGTGGAGTGGTCCATGAGGGACCTCTTGTGGTGGAGAATCATACCGTAGTTGAGAAGGGCGGTGTTGTGTTCTCTTTGACTGTCTATGGTTGTGTTGCATGGGCACGATGGCACAAAGCAAAGCCTACCTAGAGACACCTGCCGGGAGAATGATTTGAATTATCATCATTGAATTACAATGAGATATTATGCATAGGAGCTTTTTCAAATTACCACTCAAACTAATAATAATAATAATAAAAAGTAATTAACAACAACAAAGTCTCCGAACTTAGACGTATTCAACTTTTTTTTTCTTTTTAGCTCTGAAGCGTAATATAATTGACTTTTTGTTTGTGCATCTCAGTTATTTCGAGCAGAATAAGGTGAATATTCATGCCGTCGCTTCCCAGCTGGCGCTTGATTGACGTGAGATATGCTGACGAAGGCGGGCTAGAGAGAGCTGCGTCAAGGTAGACGAACGCAACTGCAACAGACCGGAAATCATGTAGCATTTATCAGAATCAGAATCAGAATCAGCTTTATTCGCCAGGTATGAGGACACATACGAGGAATTTGTCTTTGGAGCATCGTTACTCACACTGTGCTCACACATACATATCAACCAAAACAGAAATATACACACTAATATTTACACAATATATACATACTCCAAACAGAAACAATATAGACGCATGAGTGCAATGAAGAGATAAATACAATTATTTAAATGTGCGTAGTGCAAGGGTACTGGGTTAAAATAGTATTATGTTATTATACTACAATATGAACAGTATGAACATATGAACAGTTCTGAAAAATAGGAAATGAGAATGATGAATAAATAATAAAATATATAATTGAGATGTGAGAGTGGGAATGATGAGTAATACTAAATAAGTGGAATAATACAGGTGCTGTATAGACAGTGTTACAGTGTTATTGACCAGAACTGAACCTGACACTTCACTATGAGTATGAAGTCAGCTGTTCATCAGAGAGATGGCTTGTGGGTAGAAACTGTTCCTGAATCTGTTGGTTTTGGCGAACAGTGCTCTTTCTAAATAAAAGAATTGGACGTTCTCAGGGGGCGTGGCCCTGGTTAGCAACTGCACCCTGTGCACCTGTCACCCCGTCAGTGTAGTAAGTGTACATCCTGCATT
>NC_045738.1:2447122-2448835 GCF_008692095.1 Etheostoma spectabile | reverse complement strand
TGTACGTATAGACGCTTTGGCTAAATAAAAAGAGGGGTGGACCAGGCACGGCAGGATTCCAGTTTGGATGAGCCAGACCAATTTTGTGTGGGCCTTAAATTAAAACATGTTATCAACATCACTGTTTGACCTAATACAATGACTAATATACGTTATAATATCTGTGCTAAACTAGAGAGATTTCAATAGCTTGATGCTCTTTAAAATATGTTGTAAAAAACATTGTATAAAACGTTTGGTTGTATAGGACGACCCTATCCGCACCGACGACCGTCTCCTTGGTTTGCCCCAGAGAGGAGCGCGGTGGAATCCATTAAACCACACCCTGGCTGCGCTATTACGCAAACTCCATAGACCTAAACTGTAAACAGTGGTCAGGCAATTTAATATTTCTCCAAAACATATTTAGTTCTGCTCTATAATAGGAGGCGCCAATATTCACATTCTGTTTATTGTTTGAGTTGTACAAACGTTAACTACAGATCAACCACAGCCCGACAGTTTCATTCAATACTCGCACAGAACTTGTTCATTGACGTCATCTGTCGTGTAAACGAACTCAAGTTATTTCCGAAAGAGACAAACTGTTACTTTAGTGTGATTCATGTTATACCCATATTTAACAAAAGGAAATAAACACATTAACAACAGGACACGGTTTTTGTGCCCATAACAATGGAAAGGGGAGCGCCATGAGGGAAAGAACAACAGTAATAAGCTGATAGAAATAGAAATGGCGCCTGTAGATTTGTATAACGGGTTAGATCGATTATTTTATATATCTCAATACAGACATAGTAGCTCACAATACCCTTACATCCTATCCACTCGTGGTACACAATTAACTCGCTCAAAATAGAGCCTAGAAGAAGCGAACAAGGAACGCACTTCCTTTTCATTTTTCCTTCCGCTTCATTTGCTCAAAATAGGCCTAGAAGAAGCGAACAGGGAACGACTCATTTCCTCTTTTTCTCTCCGCTACGTTACTAACTTTCAACATGTAGCCTACGAATTCATCGCATTATTACAATTAGGCATACAGCTGTAGTCGGCGGGGTTTTGCTCTTGAAAATGTCAATGATTTCATCAAAGTCGAGAGTAACTGTAAGCTCTCTTTCATAGCCTATGTCAACAGACACCGAGACATGAGGCGAGACGTAAGCATGGTGCTCCTAATTGATGTTTTAATCCACTGGAAAAGACGCGTTCAACTGTACAGGATGTCATCGGCAGTGTTATCAGAGCTTTTAGACAGCCTTGATTATTTAGGAAAAGCAATTTGCAAATGTCCATCATCGTTCACAAGACTTTTGAGATGTTCTCCTCTTTTGTTCTTTCTACTCTATGAGTGCAAAACACTGCGAGCTCCGACTCTGACACGTATGTTGAAGCGCTTCCTGCATCGTTGAGAGTGGCCGAGCAGAGGTGTCATTTGTATGAAGGCATGAGACATCAGCTGCTGATGGTGTCATTAGTCTGAAGCTAGGAACATCAGGACTGCTGATGGTGTCATTTGTATGAAGGCTAGGAGACATCAGGACTGCTGCAGATGCCATGAGGCCATAGGTGTCACTGTGGAATCGAGTGTTCAGTTCACTTAGGTGGAGGTCTATTAGCGCGTTGGAAATGTTGCGCAGATACTGTCACTTAATAGACAAACAACTTTTTTTTAAATTAAGTTAAAAACTATTTAAGATTTAGCCTATTTTAGCA